>NC_092646.1:3405673-3705673 GCF_039555335.1 Amphiura filiformis
GGACTATTCACGCGTTTTATTTTCGACCAAATAAATCTGGATTTATAACAATCATCCAGATATCAAGTAATTTGATAGCGGAATTTGCGTTGAATACGTACAGGACGTGTTCCTATAATATTACACTCTCTGCGTCTCATTTATTAATTTTATTTTGCTATGGTTAAAATGCATTCCAATTAAACATAGAATGATGCCGAACACCATCTGAGGTAGTATAAACCACATGACTTTTTGAAAAATATGAAAAGGTTTGACTACAAAAACGATTCTCTTATAAATGCATCTACGCACAGTTTCCACCTCGATACCCCGAGCACGCAGTTATTTCCAGCACAGCGAGTCTAGCCTATATAGTACGCAGTCTGTGTTATACTACACGGTTGAGTGCATAGCATCATAAGAACTGTGTGAGATGGTGAGATCTAGTGGAAAATAGGATTCTGTGATTGGTTTTTGTCAAAACCTCAATTTTTTTATATCAAACCAAAAGCTAACACCCCCCTAAAAACACTTATCCCATCAACAGATAACGCAATTCAATGTTATAGCAAGGCGAATGTGGTAAATCTGTTGAAAACTATCCAAGCACATTTATGACCAAAATGTAGGTTCTAAAAGTCAAAACCTTTACTATATTTTTCAAATTGTATGTCATTTAATGAAAGAGCACACTTATATTGTCCATACTAGCTTCATTTTAATGAGCAATTGCCAATTCTTCTTTAAATTGCAAATCTTAAAAAGTTACTGAGTTACTGGTTGTAAATTCAATGAACTATGACTTTGCTAAAGAGCGCTTACAAATTGATACGAGTTGGCAGAATATTTTCGAGTGAAAAAGTGGAAGCGTATTTTTAAAATGTATTATTAAGATGCTAAATATATCACCTTTGGTATTCATTCAGCCCTTTCTTTGTTTTAATATGCGATAATATAAAAAGTGGTGATGACCCACGTTCTCATATTTTAATGCATACCAATCTAGACTAAATAGTGCGCCTGACGGGCTTGAAAATACATGAAGTATAGGATAGCATTTCAAAATTACCCGTCTTTATTATGCAATTTATTTAGTGCGGGCAATACTCACTCATCCGTTGCCATTTTTTTGCATAGTTAATTTTGCCGCCATTATTCGGTCACCCTTATTATTTATTCATGAACGGTTATGGTAACGAAACGTCCATTCCATTTCCAACTGACCGAGTTGACAAAAACCCAATCTCATTTAACAAAAAAAATGCAGCGCCTTCAGATTAATTATACTTTCACTGCTAACCAAAATTATCATTTCCAATGAAGCAGTTCGTTAAACTCCGGTTACCCGACACATTCAGCCGTCTTTCTAGAACTACAAATGAGCGTCTTTACGCCCAAACGACTTTAAGGTGATCGTAGATTCATCCTTGCCGCTCATTTTAGTAATTCAATTTTTACCCCAGCACCTTACCTGGGGTGATCATCAAAAGTGACCATAAAGATGGGGGGAGGTGTCTACAGTGAAATCCATGATGTTCATTTCGCTTTCGCTCTTGTAAAAGTTTTCAAAGAGATATTGACTTTTTACTTGAAAATTTGAAATAACCAGTATTTCCCAATTTTGCAAGGGCGCCCTCACATTATGACGTCATAACGACATGAATATGTCGTTTATAATTGAAAATTAGGGGTTTACGACAACCCCAACCCCTTCGTAGTGCGTATTACAGAAATATGGCTAAGTAGGTCTATGGTTAAGCCCGGTGTGCCATAGATTGCCGAAGTGTGACGTCATAATTTTCTTTTTTTGCATTTCAGCATTTTCCTGACCATATTTCAGTAGAACATGATGAAAAACATCCATAGTTCAATTTCAGGAATCAATCATGAGGGCCCGGTGGCCGCATGAATACCTAGCCCTATTGAAATCAGTGTAAATTAGCCTGGTTCATAACTGCTTGGAACCAGGCCAATTTACACTGATTTCAATGGGGCTAACTAGGCATTCATGCGGCCATATCTCGGCCCTCATGATCCGATTTCCACCAAATTTGGATCTATGGATGTTTTTCATCATGCTCCACCGATGTGCATGGTATTCAAAACGCTGAAATGCAAAAAAAAAAGAAGATAGCATGTTTGATATGGTGTTTCCTTGTTGTCGTTACTCGGTACCTTTAATCTCTATTATGAAAAGATAAACGATTGATTATGAAGGTGGAATCGCTTCCTTTAGTCTCCCCAAGATTATGCCTTGCAACAAGATCTACATTAAATGTCATGTTTCCAGACCCTGTAATGACTTAGTAAAAACAATATTGTAACTTCGTATATGGGCTATTCCATTTCAAATCCATACTCCACCTGTTTGGAAACAACTTCCACAGAGGGAGTATGAATTTCAAATGGAATTAGCACATTAACAAACTCTGTTTGAAACTCGCCCTCCCTCTGTGGAAGGTTCAGGTTGAATCATACACAGATGGTGTATGGAATTCAAATGGAGCTACTTACTAAACCATGGTCTAATTCCATTTAAAATTCATACACCTTCTGTGGAAGATATTTCAAAAATCTTCCACAGGGGGGAGTGTGGATTTTAAATAAAATTGCCTAATGTACTCATGTGTTAATAATCACAAATGGATCGACAAACTGATGATTGATTTGGAAAAGAGTTCTTTGAATATAGTACTTTACATACATGCACGTATTAGCAAAGTGTCGGTTTTCATAACCCCGAAACGCCTCTGTAAAATAATTTTGCAATTTCTTATAGATGCAGCAAGCATCTGTAACACTCTTTCTTGGTTGTTATTTGGTGCTTCGTTATCCACAGCCTTCTCCAACAACTTACTCCGGCAACATTGAGAGTTTTATACCATCAAAAACCTCAACTATATAATGTTGCAGATGTGGTATCATCACTATGGCATTATACTCGATTTTGCGAGTATAGTGCCATAGTGATGATATCAGATTCTGCAACACCGTTAAAATACAGTATTCAACTTCATAAGGTTTATACTATATTATAAAATAGAGCTTTTAATTATGTTGTGTGGTTTTGATAAAAACAATAAGTGAAAACTAACAATTGAGTGAGTAGCATTTTCTATCCCTACTTTCCTATCCTCCTATGAATAAAGAAGCATAAAGATATTCTTAACGTTGTTTTTCCAGACCTTGCAACACCTTGCACGAATATTTTGTTCATATTTCATTGTGTGAATTCATGCATCATGTGCATGAGACCATTATATTACACTATTGATCTGAGCTCCCAAGTTTTCTCAGCCCATATCTGAGTGTCGCAGTAAGGATCCAAAACTCAGACCTACTGCAGCTGAAGTTTTAAAAGGATACTTAGATATACAAAAAACATTGAAAATTATAGAACAAAGTGTTTATTCAATTTCATAACTTTTTTGAAAGTAGCATTTTGTGATTTTAGTATCATTTTTCAGATATCTACGAAAAAAAAGCTTATTTTTTGATATTTTTTTGAAGTTGATTCGAACACTGAATTTGCAAGGTACGCACAAATGCATTTATTTCAGTTTCGGTTGGTAATTTAGGGATTCAATCATGTTTCACCTAGTGTCTTTGTACCGCCTGTAAATCTTCTCTGACCCAGAGAAGATTTACAGGCGGTCCCATAATAATTGGCAGATTTTGCAATATTAGCTACCTGCGCAGATATAGTCATGCTGCGGTCAAACATCACCCCCGGGTTCTTTACGGGATTACCCAGCACAGGGATATCAATGCCAGCGATATTCACAGATGAAAGATTGAACTTGGCAAGCTGAGCGTGGAAACCAAACACAATGACTTCGGTTTTTTTCGGCATTGAGTTTAAGAAATCATGAGACATCCATGTCTGAACCTCGTAAACACATTGCTCAAGTGTTGCCACAGCACTCTTCACACCGTTAGCTGATGTAGGACAGATGGAAACATATATCTGAGTGTCGTCAGCGTATATGTGTAGCTTCATGCCATACTTGCGAATGACCGAGCCAATGGGGAGAATGTAAATTAAAATAGGAGCGGTCCGAGTACCGACCCCTGTGGCACGCCATAGCGGAGGAACTGTAGGTTGGAGAAAGTTCCATTAATGCACACGCGTTGCGTCCTATTTGACAAATATGATTTGAACCAGTCAAAAGGAACATTATTGATTGCGGGATGTCTTGGAGTCTTGTGTATATTACTTTTTCTGACATTTCACCCCTGTATCAGGTAGTGCACTTTTAAAACGATTACTTTCCCCCAAATTAAGTATTGTACGTATAACAGATTCAAACTCCTCAAATTGACTACAAAGCACATCTCAGATCTTTTAGTGTATTTTGAGTATGGTCCCATAAAATATGTCACCCATGAGTCATTTAATAAGGTTGTTCTGGTACTGCAGCAGTACCAGAACAACCTTATTTGCAATAACTTGCTATGCACCAATGAATGGTATGTTTTTTGTTCATAACAACATTGAAATCACTTTTAGGTATTGTATTGAATGATTTTTGTACATACATTTTCAGATGTCATATGAAAAGACAATGTGATTCTATTGAACATTAGTAGTTTACTGGGGGGGGGGGGTCAAATATGCTTGTTTTGCCAACTAAGAGATGTACATTCATATAACTTTCACATACAAAAGACAACATGCCAGTCTAGTTTATCGTGCACTTTAATAGATTTAAGTATTTTTTGTACAGTGGGTAACATTTCAACTCACCATGTAGATGATCTTATTGCCTGTCTAAAAAAAAATCAGTTGTGATTTTACCCTTTCGTTGTTAACTCAGCATAATTATCTAGAGATTAAAACAAGCAAATTGAACAGAACAAATGACATTTGAAAGCTAAGACTACGTCCTTGACGTTGATGTAAGCATTATGTCACAACGGTATTTTCTAATTACCACAGAGGGCGATGTTCACTTGCACAATTTTTTTAGACAGGCTGTACATTGGTTGTTCTCTGTTCAAGTTTGTTCATATTTAAATTGTACTGACGATTTACTTCAGTAACTACAAACCCAAAATATAGACTTGTTTAAAGGAAGGGGTATGAACGTTTGGGTAGTATTTATTGTGGGACATTAGAGCACATCAGACATATCGAATCTCATTCTAAATACGAAAATGTCCTTCTGATATCAAATAATTTTGATTTTTTGAAATTCGCAATGGAATACACATTTTATGGCAAATCATTAAAAATTGATATTTTTGATATTTAACAGTATTCGAAGTAAACTTTATAAATCTGATGATTTATATTTAAAGTGTATGTAGGTGGGATGAAAAGCCGACGATCAATTGAAAAATTTGACCTTTCGTATTGAAGATATGGATTTTTTTTCCCAAAACACCAATAAAAATAGGTCTTTTTTGGAAAAAAATCCATTTCTTCAATATGAAAGGTCAAAATGTTCAATTGATCGTCGGCTTTTCCTCCCAGCTACATACACTTTAAGAATATATTATTACATTTATAAAATTTACTTCGAGGACTGTTATATCTCAAAAATGTGAAAAATATCAAATTTTATTAATTTGTCATAAGATTTGTATTATATCGTAAATTTCATAAAATGAAAATTATTTGATATCAGAAAGACATTCTTCGTATTCAGAATGCAATTCGATATGTCTGATGTGCTCTCATGTCCCACAAAAAATACTGTCGAAACGCTCAAAACGCTCATTCCCAGTGTTTTTTGCTTTTGTTTGCCATATGCATATATATTACTGATTATATTTTTGAATAAATTGTGAATAAGTTTACTATAACTTACCCCGTAACATCGAAAAGTCAATATTCAAGTAGAAATGCTAACAGTGCAAAGGTCCTCTTACTCTAATATATAATATATAATAACTAATATCTTTGGGCTAAGAAAAAGCTTTTTAATCAACCATTGTAACCTGTGCACACACCTTGTGTAGTTAGTATGTAAGTGAACAAAAACATGGTAACTCTCAGCTAGGCGGCGAGTGACATGATAGAGCCGGCAGCTTGTGAAACCGCCCGGCCGCGCGAACCGCATGACATTTGCCATATACTGTTTAGTTTTGTGGGGTTCATTATCGAACCCCATTTGTGGGGTTCATTATCGAACCCCAACGGTTTTAGCTTGTATTTATATTATTTATTAACATAGGCCTATTTGTTTGTGATATTTCAACCATTTTAAAATTTCAAAATAATCCCATTCAATTACACGGTTGACGATGGAAATTTACTGAATTTAGAGAATGCACGTCATTCACCACCTGCTCTCAGCCGCATTTGATTTACTTATCCTTGTGTCATCTATGGTTAAAATATATACAAAATGGTGTAACATTCATATTAAACTTTGCATTTATACTGATATGCCTGATTACATGAACTGATTCAATATCCACTATACTGAAAAACTACAAATTAACTGTTCTCTGTTAAAGTTGGTTAATGTTTAGAAGTTTACTAAACATCTACCAAAAAGTAATTACCCCTTTATTATGAGATAATAATCAAAATCTATGCATCAAGTTTTCAAACTGAAATAGCGAAGGAAACACAGTCTTTTTTGCAAATTTTGATGCTTCATTTGTTTCAATAGCCTAAACTCTGTTGCCATGGTTACTCTTTGAATGAAAAAGATGCCTATTCAAAAGTTGCACGAAAACCTATTAAGAATGTTGCTAGAGTGCCTTGTCGTCACTGGTTACCGCGGGTCATCCTTGACGAGTCATGTAGAAAATATAACGGTATACTGACTTGAATAGCTTTTTAGTGCAACTTTTGAAAATGCACCTGTCACCATGGCTACAAATGTTGATAAGTTGACAATCAAGACAAAGGAGGTATCAAAATGTGCAGAATTAACCTGGGTTTGTTTTCACTATTTCAGGTTTTAAATTTAATGCATAATTTTCGTAGATGTTTATTATACTCTGCAGGTTGCCTTTTTGCTGTACGCTATTTCATATTTGAGCAGCATTTCTATTACCTTGCAACGGCCCACTTATGTTTCTAATACCAGTCTGATGCCACGGTTGCTGATAGACGATAAGCAACGACAGCAAACTTTTTTCAGAGTATTCCGCATTGCATGACGAAATTTTGACAGCAACAGACATACAAGATCGGGTTTATACATGAGTTCAGCACAAGAAAAGCATACCCTATGCTGTAAGCTGTTTTGCTTTGTTTTACATTTAAAAAGTCAATGCTAGTGACATCTTCAAGTATTTCATCCAATAATTTTACTCGATGTGGCAATTGACAAAGGAAAAAAGAATATGTTGTTGAGAACCAATGTACGAGTAACTTGATTTTGAACTAACTGCATTTGCTCACTATTGTTTGTAAGTTTTCGCTTGATTAAAACTGAAATAATCTTAACAGAAATAGAGCAGTTGATCATTAAACAAACTAAAAATGAACAAACTGAGATTACTTGTGGAAATACAATATATGTTTTGCAAAATGCAACATGAATAGGTAGGTGTGAGAATGCTTCTTCTGAAGGCCAAATGAAACAGGCTGGATATAGTTTATATCCAGATCCGTATACTACACTAAGTGCAGTACCAATCAACCATACTGCAATTATCATAGTAAATGTACGCTTTCTCCCCTTCATCAGTCGATGTTTAATTGGTGAGCAAATTGCCAGGTATCTTTCCACATAAATCAGTGTGACAAAACCCAATGACACAAAGTAGGGGATATATATAGATATCCAAAGAATATAACAATCTATATTTGAACTATGAAGATGATCTTCGTGAACATCTGAGGTCCAATAATCCATTTGTGCCCATATCAACAACATTACTAGCAAGAAAATATCTGCGATGGCTAAGTTGCTCATAAAAGCAGTCAAGCTACTCTTCATTTCTGAATTGTCAAGGCTGATATCAAGAAAGTTACATTTCCTGATATACCAAAAACACAAGTAATAGGCCCTAATAGCGTATATATAGAGATTGTATAAACGTCAAAGGAAAAAATCCTTTCCATTGCTAAAGCTGGATCAGTTACATTGATGATATCTTCTACTCCAAAACAAGTGTTTGTGTTTTGAACAGCATCCATGATAAAATTACTCATGTAAAATATTGTTCTTGAACAATAAAGAAAACTTGCGATATCATGATATAGGTATTTCAAGAGTTGTAACTAATGATGATTTGCCACAAGTGTTCTCTAGATCCGTATACTACACTACGCGCAGAACCAATCAACCATACTGCAATTATGTACGCTTTTCCCCCTTAATCAGGCGATGTTTAAATTCAGCCCATCTCCATTGCAAATATATAAAGCAGGGTTGGGCGTAAGACCATCTTCTGTAAATATATAGCATCTCAAGCTCTGTAGTTCTGACCTTGGGCGGGTAGGCTTCATAATGAGCAAACTTGTACGGTGCACAGCGTTTACACCAGGTAAGTAATGATTTTTATACTAGCGGGAAACTAACCAATAGAAATACGCTCTGCGTCGAATCACGTGTATCTGGTCTCACACCACTACATGTAATCACTAGTTACAAAATAGAGTTGACTTTCCAATTTGCTCCTAATCAATAATAACTACCCTATTGTTAGTAACGACCAAACAGAATAAACATCCTATATAAATTGAGGGGGACAATATAAGCTTGCAATGTCTCACTGTCTCTATAGAATTCCTAAACGATTAGACCACATAGTTGCAATGAAATAGCACAATTTAGCGCCAATAGGCACAATTAACGTATTTAGTGCATGCTAAATTATCATAATTACGCGAATTAACACACATTTAGTCTGGGCAGCAATGTTTCTAGTGCAGAATGTTGTTAAAAGCAAAATTTCACTTGGCATCGGGGGTCGCTGCTTTGTGTCACACGCACTGCGTGTTAAAAAACGCGACGCGTAAAGAGTAATTAAAATTCGCGCAGTAGTTGACCAAAGAAGCATCTTTCACGCATTGCACTGAAATAATTATTCTCATACCTCCAGTTTTCGAGGTCTATTCACTTTGTACTTCTACGTGGACAGACTGTAAGGGAATTAAATCCAAGATGTCCACCAGTTAACCATAAAATAATATAATCTGCTTATCTGCCACTCTCACATGGCGATATGTAGGAATTGATGGATGATTTTCAGCCGAAGTCAAAGCTATTTATCTGTATTGAAATAGCTCGTAACAATGGAAAAATATATTAATGGATATGAATGGATTAATTGTACTGCCCTGTAGTAAAGTAGAAAGCAAGAAAGTGTAAAATATTCAATATTCCTCTTTATCTTCTCCTCTAATGGATTCGACCTTCGTAAATATGAACAAAAGATTATATTTTTTACTCATGTTTACTATCATCTTTAATTCTTGTCTCCGTTAGTTTTAAAATTGAATTAAATAATGCTTGCATAGCCACTGAAGTTAAGTAGTTACCGTATTCATCATTTCTCTCCCTGTTCGAATGTCTACCTAAATAGCTCACTGTCAATCTTCTCTCTTTCTCTCTTTGTCACTCTCTCTCTCTCTCTCTTCTCCAGCATTTCTTATCTTTTCTGTACTTTTTGGAAGCACGCGATATATAATGCTTATTTTTCTTAATGATTGTATACTTTATACTTTATTTATTTCAAATTTGATTTGCTTGGAAATTGCGTACTCGCCACTAAGCTTTCGAGAACCACGTTGCTTGAAACCACGAATCGTTATTGGCGAATGATACGCGGATATTTGTAATGAGAAAAAATAATCGAGTGTGATTAAGGGCTCTATGGGGTTACGGGTCTTTGCTTGGGGACACGTAAGATTCGAAAGATATCGGGATCATCGGGGGTCAGGGGTCATTTGAATAATCATTTTTGATTCATGGGTCACTGGATGGTAATACGGGTTCACGGGATCTTAGCTGGGCTCACCTTAGAATCAAAGGGTCCCAGATTCTATCAATCCGTGGTATAATTTGGGATCAGGGATATTATTTTGATTAAGGGGAAATTATATAGTTATATAGGGCTGCAAGGGGTTAACCGTGTTTCACGGATTCCAACTTTGGGGTCGGGTATCATTTACATAGCCGTTTTTGATTCGAGGTCTTTGGATGGTCACATGGTTTACGTGCATTCACCTTAGATTCAAGGTCTAAGATGGAGTCAATTTGATAGTTATATGGGGTCACAGGGTTTTAGCTCGGGGTCATCTTAGTTTCAAAGGTCTAAGATGGGATCAACTTTGTTTCACGGACACCATTTTAGGGGTAAGATATCATTTGCATAGTCGTTGTTGCAGGGGTCATTGGATGGGTATATGTTCTAATGAGGTCTTCAATGGGTTCATTTAGAGTTATGGACGTCAGATGGGGTAAGCCTCGCTTCAGGGGGGGTCCATTTTTAGGGATATGTGTCATTTGTATAGTCATTTTTAATTCAGGATTCAATGACTGGTGATATGGGCTCACCTTTAAGTCAAGGAGTCTCATATGTGGTCACCCTTTGGTCCTGGGATCTAAATGGAGGTCATTGGTCAGTTGCATAGTCATAGATAAGTTATGTGTTTTAATTACACAGCACGATGACATGACCATTGCCTGCATATGAATCACACACAAATGACGGACTGTTATTTTCCTCGGAAGGGAGGATGGGGTAGTGTGAAATATCTCAGTTACCCAGAGTCACACATAGACCTCAACAAGTATACCCAAAGGTCAAGAAATGAGTAAATGAGGTGAGGAATAGTAAACAGGGAAGATTGATGTCTGCATTGTTAAGTTGTAACATACTATGGTCGTTTTTATCTTTTTAGTTTTCCCATCGTTTTCTGTTTCGGACCTCATTGTTAATTTGAAGTGTTAGCATGCTACGTGGGATAAACTCTTTTATTCTATTGTTTTGTACCTCACTGTAAAGTTGAAGGAAGTGTATTTTCGTTTTTGGTTTCGTGAGTTAAGTAAATAAATTAATTATTTATGACATTCACTTCTATAATACAGGGTATCCCAAAAATATTACCGAGCAAATTTAAAATGTAGCGCATAGCTTATTTTGTTGTGCATCACATACGAAAATTTTATTTGATTCGGTTGACTGGTTGCGAAGAAATGAACCATTACATAAAGTGTGCATCAATTCAGTTCATTCCAAGTTTGATCAACAGACGGTTTTTTCACGCTTTTTAGACGCCTAAAGTGTGTGTATCTCATTAAATTTAGTCCATAATATCTATTTTATAATCGGACGGTGTTATGTCATTCATGCTTTCACTGAAGATGAATAACAGTTTGTCCGCAAAACTTTGATTTCTGCAATTGGAAGCTCTCCAACTTCAATTCTTCATATTGTGCAAATATGTTATAGGCCTATTTTAACTTTCCAAAGAACATTTCAGACAAGAATAACAATGGTCAAGTGCTTACAGCTTTACGTGTGATTTTTGATACCATGCAACATCATTACTGTTAAAATTTTTATAAGATTTAAACTTTGCATTACAATTTCTTGGAAATATTCCAAAAACATTAATGTGTGTGAGAAATTTTAAAGCCAGCTGGAATTCTTTATGCAATAATTCTTTATGCAACATTAACGAAAACTATATATTTACAAGTACCGAGCATCATCTTACATGCAAGCTTTCATTTTCAATATCGTGCAGGTTTTCAAATTTGAACAAAACCTAATTAAATGTCTTGCAAGAAACAGATTGTTTAAAAGGAATGAGGATTTAACAGAAGAAAATATGTAGCCCATTGACAGTTAACAACTAGTGTGCATTATGTTGAATGATCTTTCTTTCGAACTTGAAAATGAAGTGAATTGACACATGCGTTGTGTAATCGCTCATTTCTTCGCGATCAGTCAACCGATTCCAGCGAAATTGGCGTATGAGATGCAGAATAAGATGGGCTACACGCTGTTTAGATTTTTGGATTCTGATGTCTATTTCTCGACTTACGTTTAAATTTGTTCGCCCGGTATTTTTTTCTGGGACACCCTGTATACATTTCAAATGAGTGCTCACGAATGTTCTAAATTTTTAGAAGGACCAATGGAATGGTACCAAGATTTTCAAACGCCGTTTACTCAGAACAGCAATTTTGCGTATTCGCCACTCTGTCGTGTTCATAACGATATGGTGCGTCAAATCACGATAAGTCGGTCATTTGTATATTTTAAATAAAGTCTACACAATAAATAACGCAACTGTTATAAATAAGCCTATACCCTCAGAACTAATAATTGTTTTCACAATATCTCAACATAAAAAAAGGATAATTTATTTACGCCCATTTTGATACCCAATTTGTCAAATTTTGTTCAATACTGAAAGAAAAAAAGTGTTTGAAAGAAAAATACCTGAATTTAAAAGTTGCAGCTATTTGTATTGATTTTTAAGTAAGCGCGAAGATAATGGCCGGCTTTAAATGCTATAGTGCTAGCATTGTAACCATTGATCGCTGTAAACGGCAACTTTTAAATTCGGGTATTTTTCTGTAAAGGCACTATTGTGTTGTTAATATTGAGCGACATTTGACAAATGAGGTATGAAAATGCGCGTAAATAAATCATCCGTTTCTCTATGTTGAAATATTGTGAAAACAATTATTAGTTCTGAATCTATAGGCGTATTTATAAGAGCCGCGTTACTTTTTGTGCAGACTTAAATCTTTTCTTTTTTAGTTTTCTGATAAAGATTGCAAATGACGAAGAAGGGTAATACCACAAACAGATAAATTAAGAAAGCACAACAATAGAAAAAAATAATAAAAAATCCTAAATATCGTAGATAGTGTCAACTGTTCTCGATTTAAACATTTTAACACCTATTTTATCATAACCAAAATGTGAGCATTTTAAGATTTTCGACCCTGTAGAGTCAAATTTGGGCCTCTTTTCCTGATCCAAATGGATTCTTTGATTCGTCTTGTATTTGCGTCGCACTCTTTACACAGGAAAATTTGCATATTCAAGCGTTTCCGGCATTTGGGTCTTAACTATTATTTTTGCATTGACCTTTGAATATTTGATAATTTACCCTGGTATAAAAACACATTATTTTGAAAGAAAATCACTCGGTTGAAACAAAATCAACGATCAAATGAGTTTTCGAGTACGAACAAGTGAAAATCCTTTCACATCATTGTCGTATTCAACATCCTTCCATGCCTTGCGAACCCCATCGAAGGTGTCGAATTTGCGACCTCCAACAAAGCATTTGATCTTTGCGACCCAAAACATTTAAAGTTCATAAGCAATATTATGCACAATTTTTTTGAGACAGGCTGAATATCCTAAACTAGAGTCCAAAGTTTTCCGTTTTACGGACAACAGGAAAAAATCACGGAATCGGAGATACAACACGGAAAATGACCTTTTTGTATGATGTGACAAAATTGTTAAGATAAGAGAAATAAATGTTAAAAAAATTCCTTTAAAAAGGAACAGGGCGAACAAATGAGGAAGTGTCAAGATAAAGGTGTAGTAAGGAATCAAATTGGTTTAAAAAAATGAATAGGTTCTTGTCAATTATTAAAGTTTAAGCTACTTAGAACATAATTTGCACTTGAATGAAAACATCCATTAGTTCATTCTGTTGAATGCCAATAGTGAGTCTCCCCCATATTTCTACTTTTCATGTTGCTCCGGTTATTCGTTAACGAAAGTATTTATACCTAAAAATAATTTCATGCTGACATCTACAACATTTATTTATCAGTTGAACAAGTTCACCCTCTGCATAAAATTCTTTTATTTTGAACATGTTGAATGCCAATAATGTACCTCCCCATGCATTGTATTTCTACTTTTTATGTCACTCTGGTTATTAAAACTAGGCTAGTACTTTATTTTCCGTCTTAGAGATGTGGCGATCAACTATTAACTCAAAATCAAAATGAAAATAAAATCTTCTGAAAGTAATAAAATATCTATATTATAAAGAGTATACTATTAATGAAAAATTTAGGCCTAAAACGAATTAGACCTATAACAAATCAAACTCAAATAACTTATTTTCAAATTACATACCTTAAAATCTTCTGAAAGACAAACGGTTTTGTCTCAGCCATTTATTAATTTCTAGAATATGCCGCAAATACCACCTTAAGATCTATGCATGACGACATCATAATTCATCTCTATTAGATTTTCAGTGTATAAGCAAGTAGAAGTAATATCATCACTACAATATGCCCCAAAACAGAACTCCCCCACCCCACATAATCGCAAATTGACACGACAGCTTCATTCCAATTCAAATTTAATATTTCATCCAAAACGGTCCTGTGATACACTTTCCCCAATGAAACACATTTGCATTTGATCATCTTCTACTCTTCCCTGAGTAGATCATTATAATATCAAATCTAAACACCATGCCATGGAACTCACCATATCACGTCCGAACTCACATGCACATTGGGCGCCCCATTCCTTTTTTAAAGGAATTTTTATTTATTGTCATTGCATGTAGTAGGCCTATTTAATTATTTTACTGCTAGCAACATTTGGCATTTATTGAACATTGACTGCAACGTATACAGCTGTATACCACCATACCAGGTTCAACCAAGTTAGCAGATAAAGGGCAACCAGTTATTGACTTTTCTCCTGGTAATTGGTCAATAAGCAAACACTCATGGTCTGCATGAGCAAATAAGTCCGGGCGATTTGTATTGCACAGGGCTCAGTGCTAAAGTAAATATATTTTCTCTTTATCGCCTGCCTAAGTTTCCCCATTTAAGGGATGGGGTATGAACGTTTGGACAGTATTTATTGTGGGACATTAGAGCACATCAGACATGTTGAATTGCATTCTAAATACGAAGAATGTCCTTTTGATATAAAATAATTTTGATTTTTTGAAATTCGCAAATGATGATTTTTACTTAAAGTGTATGTTGGTGGGATGAAAAAGCAATTGAAAATTTTGACCTTTCGTATTGAAGATATGGATCTCTTTCCCAAAACACAAAAAATTAGGTCATTTTGGGAAAAAATCCATATTTTCATTATGATAGGTCAAAAATTTTCAATTGATCGCCTTTTCCTCCCAGCTACATACACTTTAAGAATATGTCATTAGATTTATAAAATTTACTTCGAGGACTGTTATATATCAAAAATATGAAAAATATCAAATTTTAATAATTTGTCATAACATTTGTAGGCCTATTACATCGTGATTTCAAAAAATGAAAATTATTTGATATCAGAAAGACATTCTTCGTATTAGGAATGCAATTCCATATGTCTGATATGTGCTCTCATGTCCCCCCAAAAAATACTATCGAAACGCCCATTCTAGATCCCTTAAGTACTCTCTTTAATTTACTCAAGGTTGTGTTTGTATTAATGATTCAGTTATATAAACACAGCCTCGTGAAAAGGTCATGTTGACATAAATTAATTGACTGTGTGGTTCATGGGTTAAAGTATCATTATCTGATTCTATACGCTATAGTAAAACAACAAGCACGTGCAAGCAAGTATTTTGCCAGTATCAATAAAACTATAATGAGGCTATTAATGTAGCCCAACTGTACGTACAATCTGGCAATACCGCTCAGTCTGAGAGAAATGAAAAATATCTGTTGCAATTTTCTGATTTGCATAAAAGTAATGCTAGTTCATGGAAGTTGTAAAACAATTATTTCTTTTAATACAAACATATTCCTTGGTAAGACAACTTTATAGCACTGTTTGAATATCAACATGAAGTAGTAATGACAAATTTAAATGGACACTATCGCCTCTGTAGTTTCCTGATTACATAGACAGCACGAATATTTCATTTTTATTCTGAAGCGCCGTGAAGAAGTAAGTAGTACAAAACCCAGCGCAATATGGGTCGAAAATCGCTTCGCGATTTTCGCCCAAAAACAATAATGAGTTGTTTATGTCAATTTTTCTGATAAAAATACTGTTTAATAATACTGAAATAAAGGTATTATTACCAAGGCATTGAACCCCTATATCGTAACATTGTAACAGTCGGCCTATTATCGCGGTGGACCCAATACACACATATTGTACATGGAAAACACTGTGACAATACGTAGTGTATTGTCACGGTGAAGACCGTGCTTGGAAGAGTATGCTGTATGCTAGCATACGTATGGTCACGGTGTATCCCGTTGTCAAAATACTACGTACTTTAATACAGTAATAGCGCCCTCTGTTGGTCATAATTCACTTTAAAACGTATTTTCAACGTAGTGAAGAAATATTTTAGGAAATATAACACTATAGAATATAAAAACTAGTATTTTTAGAAACTACATTTCAAGGTCGTTACATTCAAAATGATTGAATATGGCAGTTAAAGTCGTTTCTAGGAGTGTATGCACTAGCCATGATCATGGTAATGCGATTTTGATAGAAGAATGGTACAATTTTTTTTTTAATTTTATTGCTTTCATCTATAGGCATGCAATACAAGAAACGTGTCCCACACGACTTTCAGTCCAAGAGAAAGAGGGAGAAAGTAGGGAAGGTTTTATTTATTTTTTTATTATATCGATATGAATTCGGCAGACGGCCGAATTCAGGTTCGGCTTTTGGTAAATTCATTTTACGCATACATTTAAAAAAAAAATTAAAGCAATAATGTACGATCTTTAATATGACATTGGTTTATTTTTTTCAAACCTGATTTTTAACGTATTTATAATTTTTACACATGTCCCAACATGCACCTAAATGGAATCAGCCAAAATTGGTTGTAGTCATAAAGTCATAGTTCATAATTATGACTTTATGTCCTCCTATAGAACTGCGTGTTGAATGGCCAAAATAGGTGGTATAGTTTCTTTCACTTTACCTTATTGCAGAAACCCTTAAAACCCACTCTCTGCATATGCAAATTAGGCACTGTGTTACTTCTTGGATTTTCGGGGACTTTTGATATGTTATTCAATACGCTTTTCTGAAATGAATGGTGATTTAATGATTTTATTTTTCTAATTGTTAATTGTTACACCCTATATATCTTCTAGTACACCCTGAATATTGACTTTATGTTTTGGTCTATGTTCTTTATGCTTTCCATCAATATATACTTTAACATACCTGTAATAAGCCCAATCGGCATTGGAAGTTTGCAATGCATTGTGGGACAGTTTTTGCAGTTTTAGGACACTTTGTCCTTTGACCTATCGGGAAAATTGCTGTAATTATTAATAATTTATTTATTATTGTCATAATGTTATCATTAAAAATATTTAAATAATTAATTCATTTAATAATAATGTTTTTTAAGTTTGTTTTCATTCTAGTAACAAGTTTTAAATTATATTTTGTACGCACAAAACCCGAATTTTCCAGATAGGTCAAAGGGCAAAGTGTCCTAAAAAAAACGGAAGTTACAATAGCGATTTGGCTTATTGGTACAAAGAGGGTAAAAACTATATATATAATTCATCTCAAAATTGATGCTTGCACCTATGAAATCAGGAAAAAGGGTACCAACTTGTGGCACATGAAAACATGAGCAAAGGTTTTCGGGATTTACTGAAAAGGTTAACCCCATAAGAACTAACTGCCGATTGGCCATGCAGAAGTTGTCATTATCAATTGGACCAATCAGCAACATTGTTAGAATAATTTCACCACACAAAAAAATTAGGGTGAATTATTTGCAAAGCTCCATTCTGATTGGTGAATAAAGTGAAGATATCATGTAATTGTCCAATCAGAGGCAATATTAGATCTGCAGGTAGTGCTCAGGGGGTTTTAATGCATATTTGATGAACACCATGTTTTCGGGATTTACTGAAAAGGTTAATACATATTTGACGAATTTGTATCCTATTGTTTTTGTCAATAATCAATATAGTTAATGAACTTAAAGGACTGGAAAGGCTCATTAATATGTAATTTTTGCCAATGCATAAATGTTCAGGGTACTTTTATTTTGCATACTTTTGCCCTGCAACTTGGTCAAAGTGTGTCTAATATGTTCTAATGTATTATATAGTGAAGCCGCCCTCTAATTTGCATATTTGCATAATTAATGAGCTAATTATGCATCCATAACCACCTTAACATATCCACCACCGATTTTATGAATGTCAGTGACACTGTCTTGAATGTCGTTACACGTTAGCATGGGATGACAAATACCATCATTATTCAGTTGAAATTGTCCTGGACTGCAATGTCTGTTTGTGTCATTAAATTGGTGTTTATCCACAGCTCCTGAACATAACAAAATGTGAAGATTGTAAAAATCCAAGGTATCAAAAGTGCAACAAAACATGCCTCACCCCCACCCCCACTCCAAAATAGAAAACCAGCCAACAGGGAGTGAAAAATCAGGGTAATAACAAATACCATAATGAACACACAAAAAGCGTCAGTCTGTCGGGTTTTTTTTTTTTTTTTTATTGCCTTGATTTTAAAGCTATCAAGCAAGGGATGAACATGCCACAAAATACATACAATCTGATTTACCGTGACTGTGCCCAAAGTCGAAAATTTTGAATTTGACATTAATACTGAAAAAGGATTAAAAACAACAGAAAATGGACATTATCGGGTCAATGTACCTGTGGATGTGCACAAGATTGCACTAGTCTCGGGCCAGACTGTATTTGGCTATCATATTTGTTGGTAACGATGAGTGTTAAGACCAACACAAACCGGCTGTGTAAGAGACTAAGATTGCACATGGTTGTACAATAAACACCCATGCGCAGGTGGCAACTAGCTCAATCTGAAGCCGGTCTAGAGACCTCAATGACCCTTGTAGGTAAAGTAGATCTGGATAATATGATGAGTATGGTTGCTACGGGCGGCTATCTTTGATTTCACATATCCTAGACTTCAGACAAACATGAAACCCCCTTCATTCAATCAGACAGCCTTGATTTAGTGGTGATATACACCTCAATCACCCCTCTAGGTCAAATAGTTTCAGAGTTATTGTCATTTTACCTGGTTCATAAGTACATTTTGGCGGCCCTTTTGAAAAACGGCCATATACAGAGTTTGGAATTTTCCACCTAGTAGAATTTGGAAGACCTATGCATACCTTACTTGAATCAACATTCAAACTTTCCTTTTGAAAAATTGTTTACCTTTGTGAGTACACATGAGAACTCGTCATTGACGTCACGCCGATCTGCGCCGATGCGCACATCGTTTATCGAACAATGTTACTGCGCATTGCAAGTTGCCGTGACGTCAAAGGACGAGTTCTGACGTGTACGCGCAAAGGCTTATGGGATTTACCTAAAAAGTAAATTACAAAAAAGGTGAATTAACTCATTCGGGAAATCTTAAAAAGCAAAAGCGCATAAACCAACAACAATAACAACAAAAATACAAAAACGAAACAAACAACCTCTGACCGCGAGACGGTGAAGACGTGAAAAATTTCGCGGAGCCTCCGCTGATTTTAAATCACCTTTATTTTTCGACTTTTAGTTACCATCCGCACCAATCCGCGTTATATATGTTACATTTTAACCTTCTCAATAAAGTTTTGGTGTTTTTAAGAATTTTTACGAATTTTAACCTTCGGAATTTTAACTTATATTTCTCGCACCCGTGTACCTGTGTATCCTACGTTGGTTGACTACGGACACCATTGGAGATTCATTGGAATGAAAATTCATTTTTCTACTACATTGTTCTTCGAAAATTGTTATCACTGAGGTCATTAAACCACTTCCATCGGTTTCACCAAGACTCCAGCAGTCCTGTCAACGATTTTCTGTGATTTTCTGCGTGTTTTTGTGTGTTTTTAACCTTGGACTTTATGCTGTGTACATCTGACCATTGCTTCGAAACCAACGGGACGCCATCTTTAAAGACCCCACCCACCTGTACCAAGACGCCTGACGCCATCTTGTATCTCCCGACTTGATTTAATTTTTTATTCTTAGGACTCATACTCTGGAGTAATACATTCGCTACGTTCATTGTTCACCATCTCAACACTCCTGCTCTCCATCTGGATTGAGCGGGACGAGGGTCATCATGTTTACAACTCGGGCCTGAATTGTAAGGTAGGATCCAACCACTTATTCTTTGGGTCTTCATGTATTTTCCCTGACGTAAGAAATGTTATCAGCAATGTTGTTAACAGCGATCAATTTGACCATGCTACTCTTTTGTATACATCTTGTAAGCTTCACACTCATCTTCTTGCAAGTAGGGGTTTGTTCCCCTCCATGTTTATTAATTTCCAACCTGACATAAAGAACCAAAGCATCATTTCAACTTCAAACTTATTCACTTTGCTGGGTTTGTGTGGCGATATCCACCCACACCCTGGACCCCTGTCCCGAAGCAGGAGAGGTAAGCGTACGAAAAAACCCAAATTTCCATGCACTTGTTGTGGCAATGAAGTTTTAGACAACCAGCGTGCACTTAGTTGTGATGGTTGTGGTAAATGGACTCATACTCAATGTGGTGATGTAAGTGATGATAAATACAACACTCTCACACAAGTAGGTGACTTTGCATGGCTGTGCCCTGCATGTGATGTGGTAAATTTTAATGACTCATTCTTCAATTTCACTCATATTGAATGTACTAATTTATATGAAATACTTGGTGACTCATTCATAGGTAGTATCATGAAGTCAAATGATACAACGCCTCGTAAAAAAAAACCCAGCTCGCCCAGAAAGAAACAAAACATCAAAACAAAAAGGGCGCCCACAAATCACCCAACGTGCAACAACATGAGTAGTGGTGATGCCCCACCCACCACAAAACACCATGGTGGTTCAATTATTTACATGAAAAAACCTAATGGTGATCCTGTACCCCAGATCACCAGACCTGTGTTACTCAACCAAGTCAATAAAACGGGTGATCCTGTTCACCAGATCACCAGTTCTGTGTTACTCAACCAAGTCAGCAAAACGGGTGACCTTGTACCCACGATCCCCAGACCTGTGTTACAAAACCAAGCCAATAAAACAGATACAGCAATGCATACTGGGAGAGCTAAATCACATAACAGCAAACAAACTTTTGGTTTAACCCTACTAAACATAAACTTCCAGAGCCTGAAACGTAAGGTACCTGAGATACAGGCTCTCATAGACACCGAGCAACCTGACATTATTATAGGCACAGAGACGTGGCTTAACCCAGATATCAAAACCTGTGAAATCTTCCCGGGAAACTACCAAGTTTTCCGCAAAGACCGCCATGATGGTTATGGTGGTGTTTTGGTGGCAGTTAAAAACATGCCAGCCCAGCTTTTAGATGATCTAACAGTCGATGCTGAACTGTTATGGATCAAGCTCGACCTTGGTAAGAACTCTGTTATCTACGTCTGTGCATATTATAATCCTGATACGTCTATGGACTCCTTACATGAACTTGATAAATCAATTTCCAAACTTCATACAAACTACAGTAACAATTGTTCATTTTGGTTGAGTGGTGACTTCAACATGAAAGATATTGACTGGGAAAATCACTCTGTCAAGCCTGGTGGCTCATTTCCGAAACAATGTTCCTACTTCCTGGATTTGTGTACTAATTATCATCTTACACAAACAGTGAGGGTTCCCACACGTGGTAAAAGCACTCTAGACTTATTCCTTACCACAAACCCCACTCTTGTCACTCAAATTGTCACATTGCCCGGACTCAGTGATCACGAGGTAGTTAAGGTCATGTGTGATGTGAAACCCTGTAAAAAGCGCCAACCCAGACGCAAGATTTTCAGTACTCCAAGGGCGATTTGCCCTCCCTTTGCCAAGACCTCGAGATTTTGGGGGAATCTCTGATCCAAAATTTACACAAAAACTCAGTCCAACAAAACTGGACTCTTTTATCAGAAAAAATTACTGCTTTAATGGATAATTACATTCCAACTAAATTATCATCTAGCAGACATAATTTGCCTTGGTACAACAACAGACTCAAACGAATGAATCGTAAACTTCAAAGGCTTTACAATAAGCAAAAGAAATCAAATTCTGAACAAGACGAAATAGCTTTCAAAACCTACAGAGCTAACTACAAGAAAGAACTCAGACATGCACAGGGAGATTACATTAACAACAATATGACTGATAATTTGCATCAAAACACAAAAAACTTCTGGAAGATAGTGAAGTCTAAGAGGATAGACAACGGAGGTATCCCACAACTTATACATGGTTCAAATACAACTGATAACAGTCAGACAAAAGCGGAAATACTAAACGAGTATTTCAAATCAGTCTACACATATGAGGACACTACAAACATCCCAACTGAATCTGGGATACCTTTCCCCGAGATGCCACCCATTACAGTCACGTCAGAGGGGGTAAAAAAACTCCTTTCAGACCTTCAACCAAACAAGTCCCCAGGACCGGACAAACTCCCAGCTAGAATTTTGAAGGAGTGTGCAGAGCCTTTGGCTCCCATTCTGGCTGCTATATTCAACCAGAGCCTAAATACAGGCCAGCTCCCCACAGACTGGCTCATGTCCCACATAACACCTATTTACAAAAAAGGTAACAAAAGCTCACCTAGTAACTACAGACCTATTGCTTTGACTTCAATCTGTTGTAAGATTTTGGAGCACATTCTTACCAGTAACATCATGTCACATTTGGATCATTACAATATTCTCGCTAACGCCCAACATGGTTTTAGAAAGAGAAGGGGGTGTGACACTCAACTAGTCACAACAATCAGTGACATCGCAAATTCTTTTGAAAAAAATAAGCAAGTCGACGCTGTTTTACTTGACTTTTCAAAAGCGTTCGACCGCGTTCCGCATACTCGTCTGCTTAGGAAAATTCATCACTACGGTATAAGAGGTAAGGAACTTGGTTGGATAAATACTTTCCTTACCAAAAGGAAGCAACGTGTTACTCTTGATGGAAAATTATCCTCTGCTGTTGATGTCACGTCTAGTGTGCCTCAAGGCACCGTCATTGGTCCTCTGTGTTTCCTAATTTACATCAACAACATGCCTGAGTGTGTCTCAAATGGCACTAAGATCCGCCTTTTTGCGGACGACGCTCTCATTTATCGGGAAATAAATTCTGTTCAAGATACACAGATTTTCCAGAGTGACCTAGACAACTTATCCAATTGGGGCTCTGATTGGCTGATGTCTTTTAACACAGAAAAGTGTTACACCATGCATTTTACATCTAAAAAGTTACCTTCCATCACCCCTTATAAGTTGTGTGGAAACACTCTTCAAGTGACACAAAGTCATCCTTATCTTGGTGTCACCTTTAGTAGTGACTTAAAATGGAACTCACACATCAGTAAAGTCACAAAAGGATGCAAAAAGGCATTGGGTGTTATCCGACGAAATTTCAAATCATGTACCCCCGACGTTAAATCAAGACTTTACTTGTCCCTTGTTCAACCTAAATTGGAGTACGGCACCACCGCGTGGTACCCTAGCACCAAAAAAGCTAAATACCAGCTCGACATGGTTCAACGGTCGGCCGCAAGAATGTGCCTTAACGACTACTCAAGAGACTCCAGTGTGACATCCATGATCTCTTCCCTTCAATGGACGGATTTGGAGACTAGACGGATAATAGTAAGACTCGCCATGATGTACAAAATCAACTGTGGCTTAGTGGACGTCGACTGGGAACCATACCTGACCCGACCAACACGACAACTGAAACGCACTCATCCATTTTCTTTTCTACAACCAAGAACCAGAACGACCATCTACTCAGACAGCTTTTTCCCCTGGACTGTTAAGCATTGGAATAATTTACCCCATCACACGTTAGACGCTCCGAACTCAAAAATATTTAAATCAAGGCTCCGCGACCTTTTTGACGACACCGACACTACAAGTTAACAGCAGGTCATCCACCTCTGACGTGATGCGGGAACCCGCTTTGTTGGAGTATTGAACCAGAACCAGAACCAGAACAAACAAAAAACAAACATCAAAAACGAAAGCGCATAAACAAAAAGAATACAAATACATTTAAAAAACAACAACAAAATGAATAACACTGGATGTAACTGCTGTTTTTATAACGTTTTGAAAACATTAATTAATTGAGATAATAGATATGGGTAGTGGATCATAATATGCAAAAGTACAATTAGAGGCTGTCAACATAATTATCTCTGGATATCAAGTTTCTACTCATCTCAACATCTAAACGGACACCCCCCCTTTCAATTTAATTGCAATATTAGGCAGTTCTCATATTATGATAATAGACCATCAAGCTATCTTTTAAATTAGTGTGTACAGTGGTGGCGGAAGTATTAACATTAAAGTCGGGCAGGGGAGTCGGGGATGAGCATACAGTAAGCCAAACAAGAAGAGTCTTTCAAAATGACACAGTTCATGGATCAGGTGTATATACTTTGTTCTAACTTTCCATTTTCATATCTAACCTACTCTGCACTGATCTTACAATAAATTAGTTATTTGATAATGATACCTACATCTTTACTCTGGCATATATACTAAACTCTCCATCCAGCAAGAAACTCAACTTTCAAATCAATATCACTATCATATTGGAATCCAATTAATATACCATGCAGGTAACAAACTTGGCCCAATAATTATTAGGGTTCCAATTAAGATAAGCAAATATAACTGGGTAGATAACAGGAACTAAATTTCGTTAGTTGGAAGTAATTAAGTAAATCGCCTGTATCAAAATAGCAGTGTATTGTTCATTATATGCAGTAATATGCTCAGCCTTATCACAAAATAAACAATAGCATTGACCTTACCCACCAATCAGTAAAGCCGATTATAATCATGTGATGGTTCAATCCAATAGTAAACATGCTTAGAAAAGAGGCAAAAAATAGTCCTGGCTGCCATTGTCTCAATACAAGATAAGATGTGCTAAAAAAAGTCCTTGTTATATGGGGCAGGATTAGATAAAGGGATACAAACCTGGGTATGAAACATTAGGAATTATTTCCTAGCCTCTTAACCACAGGGTTGATGGGCTACAATAGCTATTCAAGACACAGTGTATGTAAGGGATAAACTGTGCATATGAGATACCACTAGTTTAGGTATAGGTATAATCAAGCATAGCTTCGGTCTTGAAACGGTATTTAAATTGAAATGCGCGCGAATCGCGCTAAACTTTGCGACTTTCTCCGCATGGAGAGGGTACAGAATCGATTAAAGCCTGCATTGGCTGATTCGATGGCTGATTTTGGGATATTCGCAGCGAGCGATATATAGCGTCTATGGCGAATGCAAAACGCTCACTAGAAATGGAGTTTGGGCGAACGGTGGCGAGCGAGAGCGATCGCTCGCCTCAAACGGCATGGCCTGCAAATGCACAAACACTGTGTAGAAAGCAAGTTTAATAGCAATGTAGTCTTTCCTGTCTTAGGATTATCTTATAAACATTATTCTGATAATAACGGATGGACACACACCACACTGTAACGGGTAGGAAATACCAAAAGGCCAAAATCACCTCTCCCACGTTCACGCAATATACACGACAAACACGCTGATATATAATTCACAACAACTAAATTATCAAATGAACAATATGAAGGAACAATGCTTTAACATGTAAAATACATTGGATCACTGTTTAGGATCTTACTTGTACATTACATGTACAACAAGATATGATAATCTTTAGGCCTATATAATTATAATAAACAGTAAAGTTAGCTCAATCGATAGGGCGTTCGGCTATGGATCGAGAGGTTACGAGTTTGAACCCTGACGGTGGTTAATACGCTCTCGTGTAAAATTTGAGTTTGCTTGAAATTCCCCTGGACAATGAACTCACTGCTAATTTGTCTTGTTAAAACCCGTACGAAACTCGGGGCTGATCCTTGCTGCGAAGGTCAATTGTGTAATGTCTAGGATGTGCGCTTCTTAGCTACAACTTGACTTGTTAACCGATTCTGAAGCCAAAATGACTCGTAAATTTCCAGTCGGGCTGGTAAATTAAAAAAGTTACCGGCCCGACTGGCCACTGCCAAGTAATGTTAAACTACAGCCCTGAAAAAACCCCATTACAGTCTCCCTTACCCGAATCCATTAGCCGATCACTCTGCCCAACTGCTGACAATCTCGGGGATAAAACAATACTCTTCTTCAATAATAAGATGATCAGTTGAGAGCCAACAGCAATGAATGCTAGTAATGCTATCAAGAGGAAACACAACTTTGATGCCATATTTATATCATATCTTTATCGGTGGGTAGGCCTAAAAGAGCTCCTAAATGCTACGAAACACCTGACACTTTTTGTGTAAAATGATGCGATATACAAACCTGCAGCACATCAGATTTAATGTTTTGTTTCCGAATATAGGTGGCGCATTTAGATGCAACCGACGGCGTCAGATGTTGGACATACATTAAAAAAAACTAAGCACTAAAATGACCATAACGAGTAATTTAACGCATTGTGACACCACAATGGAAGCCATAGCTGGGTCCCCCTCCGGGCTATCCCACCTAAAATGTGAAATGACGTTGTTATGGTTGGGATATTAAACTGCATTCCATCACCCATGATACACGTGGACAAAAGAATGATGAAAGCTTACAACACAATAAAATTTAACATCGATTTTTTAGCGGATTTAATCCACCCAATTGGGCAGTAACAACACCAGTTAGGTGCAGATGGGACCCAGTAATGGTCGACTGAATTCTGACCATCACTTGGCTTGTTGGATTCGTCTATAGTACAATATTTATTATCACGGTTGCATCATGTCAGAATACCTCTGCAAACAGCGATGTAAGATTAACCTTTAGTGGGCTGTCATTTGTTCGGAAGGGGTTCGTCGAATTGGGTCATCGATTTTTATACCATAATAAGGGGGGGGGGGGGGGTCATAATTTAATAATAATTCAAGAACGGTATGTCGCAGATATGAAAAACTGTGCCTTATCTTTGAGGTGTGAGAAATACTTTGTCATGGTTTTTAACCAAATTTAGGCAAGTTTGAAATCTAACCCCTGTGTTGACCTTTGGTTGATCCCTACGCCACTTTTTAATTTTGGGAACATCTTCAATGTGTTTTAGGACCATCTAAGGAATATAAAAAAGGTTGGTTTGGGGATGCAAAGGTATAGATATATAGGTACCAGTCTGGTAAGTGTAATTATCAGAAGTTGCGATAAATTATTCTTTAGGATTCTGATGATACATAACCACCAGACCTTTACTTTTACGTTCAGATGCTGCGATCCTATTTTTCTTTGTCTTTCCTTGATGTATCCTTCCATTTGTTTCTTGACTTTGTTAATTGTCCATTTAGGATACCCACACTTGGCTAGAGTTTGCCTTATGTGTTTTTGTTCTTTGATCTTATGAACAGAGACGAGGGGATCTACAATCTAAGTCATATCTATGATCCACTATTGGAGACTGGTTTCAACAAATGAGGTCTTTCCTTGATGTATCCTTCCATTTGTTTCTTGACTTTGTTAATTGTCCATTTAGGATACCCACACTTGGCTAGAGTTTGCCTTATGTGTTTTTGTTCTTTGATCTTATGAACCGAGACGAGGGGATCTACAATCTAAGTCTTATGATCCACTATTGGAGACTGGTTTCAACAAATGAGGTCTTTCCTTGATGTATCCTTCCATTTGTTTCTTGACTTTGTTAATTGTCCATTTAGGATACCCACACTTGGCTAGAGTTTGCCTTATGTGTTTTTGTTCTTTGATCTTATGAACCGAGACGAGGGGATCTACAATCTAAGTCTTATGATCCACTATTGGAGACTGATTTCAACAAATGAGGTCCTCCCTTGATGTATCCTTGCATTTGTTTCTAACTTGCTTTTTGATCTTATGATCAGAGACGAGGGATCTACAATGTAAGTCATATTTATGATCCACTGTTGGAGACTGATTTCAACAAACGAGCTAAATGGTGCAGCTATCGGCTACTGGTTGTAACTTTTACATTATCTGTCTTTATCTAGGCTATTATAGAGGTTAAAATAACTGGTACCTGAATTAATTTGCTGTCTGTAGATACATTTGTAGGATTATAGATTAAAATTAACTAGACTTTCTGATTGACAAATTCAGAATTTTGGAATTTCTAGTCAACATTACCATGATAACAGGTGCAAAAAAACATGTGCATAATTTTGTGTGCAAGCAATTGATTTCCAACACAATATTGTGCGCCACACAAAGGCATGTAATCAGGATACAGCAACATCTGCCTTTTTGCCTTTGTTTGTCATGTCGTGCTGTAAAACACTGGTGGAAAACGGCATATATATGACGCTTGTAATTTACTAAAAAGTATCGAATAGCAACGTTTGCACAGCATTTTGTGGGACCTGAGAGTACATCAGATACACTAAATTGCATTCTGAATCCTGATATCAAAATAATAATCTTGATTTTTTTATGGTTTTGATATTTAATAGTCCTCGAAGTAAACTTTATCAATCTAATGATATGTATTTAAAGTGTATGTAGCTGGAAGGAAAAGCAGTCCATTATTTACAATTGTAATTTAATTTTAATAATTGGTTATAAAATGGAATAGAACAAATGTTTGCTAAAATTAGAGTACATATTAGACTTTGGGCTTGGTTGCCATTGCTTACAAAACACACAGAGAATGTGTAATACTTTTAAGACCTATTTTGGCTAATTAAATGTTGGTCGTTCAGGCTAGTTAAATTTTTGTCCATTAGGCTAGTTAAATGTTGGTCGCCCAGGCTAGTTAAAATTTTTATCCCCCAGGCTAGTTAAAAGTTGGTCCTTCAGGCTAGTTAAATGTTGGTCGCCCAGGCTAGTTAAAATTTTGTCCCTCAGGCTAGTTAAATGTTGGTCGCCCAGGCTAGTTAAAATTTTATCCCCCAGGCTGGTTAAATTTTTGTCCTTCAAGCTAGTTAAATGTTGGTCACCAGGCTAGTTAAATTTTGTCACATACATGTCACCTTTCTTCAGCAGAGGGGGCATTAAAACATAAAATATCCACAGGAAATCTCACCCTGATGTTTTGCAAACCAAAATTTTGCTTTGGTACAATTCTCGCTATTCGCAATAAGAGCGCCGCCAGCGGTTTGCGATGTAATCGTGATGTATCATGGGAAAAGGTCGACATCAAGTCCGCGCAATACGAATATTACCATGCTATTACATAGGAACACGTGACAATATTTTTTTTTTTTGTCAAAATAAAGGTGTTACACGCGAATCGATACTCAATAATACTTAATAATGTGATTTGAAATGTGCACAATTAATTTTTTCTCTATCGATTTGCGTGCAATACCGTTATATTGACAAACTAAAAAATATTGTCACGTGTTCCTATGTAATAGCATGGTAATATTCGTATTGCGCGGACTTGATGTCGACCTTTCCCATGATACATCACGATTTTCCCATGCTACATCACGATTACATCGCAAAACGCTGGCGGCGCCCTTATTGCGAAAAGCGAGAATTGAACCTTTCACATCTCATTGTATTGGTGCGTGTCTCCTCTGTTTTGTATCACAAAGTGTGATTTCTTTTACGCCCTTTCTTATATTTACAAAACAGTTCAATCTTTTCCTGTAATGTGTGTTTTCATGTTTGGACTACAATTATTACAATGTATGTCTTATTTTTGCCCTATTATATTTACAATCAGTTTGATGTTTCCCTGTTTTTATCTACTTAAATCACAACAAAACAAGCTTGGTATAAACATGCATAATATCAAATATGTTCCCCAAATATCAGCACCATCCTTGAGTGATTTTCCTTGCTTCAAATCTCAAAACAATGTCAATTATGCCAATGTATAAGAGTTAATGTTTAAACCAAAATTTAACTAGCCTGAGAGACCAACTAGTTTTAGGGACAAATGTTTAACAAAAATGTAACTAGCTTGAGCGACAAAAATTTAACTAGCCTATGATCAGCTCTTAATAGGCGGGAATTATTCGTTTTTGTTACTGCGCGAATCAATAAAGTTCCAACACACGCACGCGTAAATTCACAAAAGCACGCGTTCTTCACGCAGAACACAAAGCGCAGTTCGCGTAAGTGCTGCGCATAGCTGTGCATACGCCATTCTGTATCAATCCACGATGTTATGAGTCCCGCCTATTAAGAGCTGATCAGAGTACAGCCTAAGCGACAAAAAATAACTAGCCTGAGCGACAAAATTTTAACTAGCCAGAGGGACAACATTTTAACTAGCCTGAGGGACTAATATTTAACTAGCCTGAAGGACAAAATTTTAACTAGCCTAGGTGACTAGCATTTAACTAGCCAAAATAGGACACCCTCTATTGATTTTGAATTTAACTAGCCAAATGCTAACTAGCCAAATAGTTACCCCTTTGCTCTGCCACCTGACTATTAGTATTATAGATGTAGACAAAACATACTAAACACTATCATAACCAGTAAAACAGGCTTTATGCCAATCGCAATGTACTGATAAGCCTGTATTTACTACACAATTAATTAGATGTTAAGTGTTTGTTGTGGGACTTGAGAGAACATCAGACAAACCAAATTGCATTCTGAATACGAGGAATGTCCTCCTGATATCAAATATTTTTTTGATGAAGTTGTAGATATCAGTAGATAGTTGATAAAGTAGTGTACTATCAACAGTAGATAGTTGATAAAGTATGGTGCTATCAGCAAAAGATAGTTGATAAAGTATTGTGCTATCAGCAATAGATAGTTGATAAAGTATTGTGCTATCAGCAAAAGATAGTTGATAAAGTATTGTGCTATCAGCAATAGATAGTTGATAAAGTATTGTGCTATCAGCAAAAGATAGTTGATAAAGTATTGTGCTATCAGCAATAGATAGTTGATAAAGTATTGTGCTATCAGCAAAAGATAGTTTATAAAGTATTGTGCTATCAGCAAAAGATAGTTGATAAAGTTTTATGCTATCAGCAGTAGATAGTTGATACAGTAATGTGCTATCAGCAAAAGATAGTTGATAAAGTTTTATGCTATCAGCAGTAGATAGTTGATAAAGTAATGTGCTATCAGCAAAAGATAGTTGATAAAGTTTTATGCTATTGTACACTACCGTACTTCATCAACTTATCAACAGCTAATAGCACATCAACTATTTATTTACTTCTTATACCACACTGTCATGACTGTCTACTGCTGGCGCAACAGTCGTGACTGTCTACTGCTGGCGCAACACTGTCGTGACTGTCTACTGCTGGCGCAACACTGTCGTGACTGTCTACTGCTGGCGCAACACTGTCATGACTGTCTACTGCTGGCGCAACACTGTCGTGACTGTCTACTGCTGGCGCAACACTACTTCTTCAATTATCTACTGCTGATAATACAATACTTCATTAACTACTGTAGCTTGTTGATAGCGCATAACTTTATCGCCCTTCCACGCTGATATCACACTACTCGTTATCACTCTCTATATATTTAAATTTTGGAAAAGACATGTTTCATTCTTATAACAAAACATTGAATTAAGGTAAATCAAAAAAGTGAAAATTAGAGCAAAATTTAAGCATATACTCAAGATTTTGAATGCTTAGACTTGTTCCAAGTCTGTGATATTTGTGACTCGATTGTCAGAAAACATGCCGCAAATGCATGTTTTTGGTTGTTTTTTCAGTATTATTAGTACAATAGTGAACTTTTTCTTTTATCACCAGTTAGGACTAAATGAATGATTAGGATTGAGCTATGTTTCATTTGGCAGAACTTGATAATATTTTTTTTAATCCCAAAAAATTAGTGCTGTGTTTTTCTGGAATGGGCATTACATGATGTTTGTATGCTAAACCATTCTAGCCAATTCAGTCGTTTGTCAAAGATAGTCCGATTTGTATTTTCGTCTGTCGACGGACTGAAATGACAGCACAGTGGCCTATATGGAGCAATACAATAAATACATTAGTGCGTACCTCAACTGAAATTTTAAATACGTTTTTGCGTGGATATCTAGGCCCTATTGAATCATTCCCTATAAAGTAATGCTAAAATCACGAAATACGAAGTTATGAAATTAAATAAACACTTTGTTCTATAGTTTGCAATATTTGTTGTACTTCTAAGTATCTCTTTAAAACTTCGGCTGCAGTTGGTCTGTGTTTTGGATCCTTACTGCGGCACTTTTGATGAAGTTTGGACAAAAGGAGCCTGGTAATATTTCCATGAACATCTGCTCCTAGCAAATAATCCGCTACCGCTGGAATCTTCCAGATGTCTGTTTTCTCGTCATAACCTTTAGAAGACCGCAATGATTGTTCGGGAGCAGAAAATTGTGCAGGTTTCCAGTGGACATGTCCCCAACAACGTGTCAGAATGCCCTTGGACGAATTGACCAGAGGAAGTAGGTCTAAATCGTTAACAACAATATGGAGATCAGAAGTCACTAAAAACTGTGAAAGTGTTTGAATTAAGGTATAAGTATCACACATGACATAGGCACCAGTTGGACCTGAATGAAGAAAATGAATTATTTTAACATAATCAAGGCAAAGTTGGAATCTTGTCGCCCCATTGTCTTCAACGGTATCCTTTAAGATCTTGTTGATGTTATTTAACGACCCAAATCTGTGATACTCTGTGACAATGGCAGGAATTGATGAGCAAAAGCCAAGCAATTGAGTTACAAACGGACTTGGTTGAAACTTTTGTAGATTTTTTGCCGCAGATAATAAGGGATTGGTGTATTTGGGGTGAGTCAAATTCACAAGGCTTACGTTGTATTCCTTCCATCTGGCAAGATAAATCTGGTCATAAAATGAAAAACAATAATCTACTGAGTTCGAGCTTACTGATTGGTTGTTTCATTATATAGGTATGAGGTTGTGCTTTGACCAAAATCACATTGGTAACATCACATGTTTGAACATTTTGAACAAAATCTCATTTTTTTTAAAACCAAAAATAATTTTTGATAAAAAATCACATATTTTACAAAAATCTCATTTTTGACCATAAACCACTTCTAGCAATATTCTAAGAGCATAATAATGATAAAATTGAATGGATTTTTTCACCCAATACAAAATCTATTGCTCTCGCTCTCGTCCAATATTTTAAAACACATAGCTTGACCAATAAATGTGTGTATTGGATTCAAGCCATCCAATTTTATTTCAATCGGGGTCCAATCGCAAAGGATTTCGGGAAATGTGAATACATATTTTGAAGAAAAACCTACCAACTTACATTCTTATGTTTTCCACCACCGATTTTATGAATGGCAGTGACACTGTCTTGAATGTCGCTACACGTTAGCATGGGATGACAAATACCATCATTATTCAGTTGAAATTGTCCTGGACTGCAATGTCTGTCACTGCCATTAAGCTGATCTTTATCCACAGCAGCTCCTGAACATAACAAAATGTGAAGATTGCGTTTAGATACAAATTTATAGTGTGACAACTTGTAAACTAAATTGACGGTGATGATAATGTGCTGTGTAAGGGAATAGGTTTCAAAATATGAAACCTTTTCAGCAAAGTACATTTGGCTAAACGCCTAACGTGTCTAAAGAGTGTTATGTACAGCTAAGGATTAACAATGTAGGCACGGGCTATGGAAGATTCGAACAGGGCATTATCATCAGCAAAATCCAGGTCATTCAGCATCCTAGCAGAATACCTGCTTGACCGACGTGGGTAGGTAAAAATTCCAGCGTCAATTCCAGAAGTTGATTTCTTCAGAAGGTATTCTACCAGGATAATGAACAGGAATGGTGCCAACACATCACCCTAAAGCACCCCAGTTGTTATATGGAAAGGCTCTGAGATACTTCCATCTACCATAACGGCACTATTGGAGTCCTTGTAGAGCACCTGGATGGCATTTACCATAACTTTGGTATTCCATAATGCCGCAACACTGAAAACATGACGGACCTGTTGATGGAGTCGAAGGCTTTTTTGAGTCACAAAAGTGACTGTCAAAGGAAGTTGGTACTCCTTCCATGATCCTCCTCAAAATGTGTATTTTGCTGAGCACAGCTGCGACCTGATCTAAAGCCAGCCTGGTTGCTTCTCTGTATACCGTATTACAACAGGTCTTACAAAAGTAATGCTATAATAACGAATGAACACAGACAGACGCACCATACAGACACTGTGTGGAAAGCAAGTCTAATAGCAATTTAGTCTTTCCTGTCTTGGAATTTCCTCACAAAAGTAATGATATAATAAGGAATGAACACAGACAGACATATCAAATACACAAACACTGTGTAGAAAGCAAGTCTAATAGCAATGTAATCCTTCCTGTCTTAGGATTATCTTATAAACATTATACTGATAATAACGGATGGACACACAACACACTGTAACGGGTAGGAAATACCAAAAGGCCAAAATCACCTCTTCCAAGTTCACGCAATTTTATACACAATAAACACACTGATATATAATTCAAAACAACTGAATTATTAAATGAAAATATGATAGAACAATGCTTTAACATGTAAAACACATTGGATCACTGTTAAGGATCTTACATGTACAAGTTAGCTTAATCGATAGGCGTTCGACTACGGATCGATAGGTTGCGAGTTTGAACCCTGGTATAAAAATTGAGTTAGCTTAGCTTGGAATTCCCCTGGATAAGGAACTCGGCAGCTGATCCTGGCTGTGAAGGTTAATTGTGGAATGTCTAGGATGTGCGCTTCTTAGCTACAAGTCAATGTGTTGTCCATGAGTCACTGTCCCTGAGTCACTGAGTTTTCGCAACTTTGCAAACACAGGTCTTTGTCGGCAAAACTCGAACTCAGCATGATTGAATTTTATTGAAAACTTGACTTGTTAACCGATTCTGAAGCCAAAATGACTGTTAAATTTCCAGTCGGGCTGGTAAATTAAAAAGTTTAAAATTGGTAAACTATAGCCCTAAAAAAACTCATTCTACTTATTATAGTCCAGTCTCCCTTACCCGAATCCATTAGACGATCACTCTGCCCAACTGTTGACAATCTAGGGGATAAAACAATGCTCTTCTTCAATAATAAGATGATCAGTTGAGAGCCAACAGCAATGAATGCTAATAACGATATCAACATGAAACACAACTTTGATGCCATATTTATATCATATCTTTATCGGTGGGTAAATGCAACGAAACACCCGACACTTTCTGTGTAAAATGATGCGATATACAAACCTGGAGCACAACAGGTTTAATGTTTTGTTTGCGATTATGTTAGTAGGGTGGCGCATTTAGATGCAACCAACGGTGTCAGATGTTGGACATACATCAGAACAAACTAATCACTAAAATTACCATAACGAGTAAAAACAGGTTTAATGCTGTTACTGATAGGCCCACATTTTGTACACAATTAATTTATATTTTATAGTACAATTTATTAGCACGGTTGCATCAGGTCAGAATATCTCTGCAAACAGCGATGCATGATTTACCTTTAGTGGGCTGTCACTCGTTCGGAAGGGGTACGTGAATATACTTGGATCATAGAATTTGTATACCAAAATATTGGTCGTAATTAAATAATTCAAGAACGGTATGTCGCAGATAGGTCAAACTGTGCCTTATCTTTGAGGTGTGAGAAATACTTTGTCATGGTTTTAAACCAACTTTGAGCATGTTTGTAATCTGACCCCTGTGTTGACCTTTGATTAATCCCTAAGCCGCTTTTTAATTTTGGAAACATCTTCAATGTGTTTTGGGACCATCTAAGGAACATAAAAAGTTAATGGGGGGGGGTGCAAAGGTAGTGTTAATATATAGATCCAAGTTTGGTATTGTAATTGTCAGTAGTTGCGATGTATGTTTCTTCAGGATTCTGATGATTATTTGCGACCCTCCAGCTACATGGAATAACCACCAGAACTTTACTTTTATGTTCAGATGCTGCCATCCTATTTTTCTTTGTCTTTCCTTGGTGTAACCTTCCATTTGTTTCTTGACTTTCTTGATACCCACACTCGGCTAAAACCTGTCTTATATGTTTTTGTAATTTGATCTTATGAACAGAGACGAGGGAATCTACAATCTACAATCTAAGTCATCTTTCAACAAAGGTCTTAAATCCAAGCTAAAAGGAGCAGATATTGGCTGCTGGCTCTAACTATTACATAGTTGTCTTTATTTCGGCTACTCAGAGTTTAAAATAACTCGTAACTTAATTACTTAGCTGTTGTAAAATTTACTAAAATTTTGGAAATTCTAGTCAATATTAGCGTGATAACATGTGCAAATATAACATGTGCATTATTTTATGTGAAAACAATTACTGATTTGCAAGCCTCACAAAGGCATGTAACCAGGATACAGCAACACCTGCCTTTTTGCCTTTGTTTGTCATGTCGTGCTGTAAAACACTGGTGGAAAACGGTATATATGCAGCCGTTGTTATTAACTAAAAAGCTACAAAATACTAAAATACAAGTGATTTCTGTAAAATGACGTACAAGGGGCATAATATATCGGTGTACTAATTGCTTACATGAATATAAGAAAACTCTACTGTCAAAATGCAGTGATACCCTTTAATAAGGAATCGGATATTAACATTTGCAGAGTATATTTTGTGGGAGCTGAGAGTACACCAGACACACCAAATTGCATTCTGAATACGAGAAATGTCCTTCTGATATCAAATAATTTAGATTTTTTTTAATTCGCGATATAATACGAATTTTATGGCAAATTATAACAATTTACATTTTTCATATTTTTGATATTTAATAGTCCTCGATATATGTTTAAAGTATAGCTGGGAGAAAAAGCCGTCTATCATTCGAGACTTTTGACCTTTTGTATTGAAGATATACATTTTTATCCAAAAAGATCTAAATATTTTACAATTGTATGTTAATTTTGATAATTGGTTATAAAGTAGAATTGAATTTCTTATTGGTAGCCTAGTGTGCGATGACGTTAGAGGCCTTATATGCAGATGAGGCGGGAAGTTCGATAGCTGGAGTAATAGCGTGGGTGAGTCAATGACGGATGTCGTCACGACGAAAAAGGACATACTAAATTTGCAGGAAAGAACTACCGGTACCTTGGGAACTCACCCTTGGGTTTAACTTTGGTTTATACTGGTGGAAATAATGGTCATGTCTCGGTTGTTTGATGGGATCATTTATTAGTTTTTCAAACAAAACATCATGTACAACCAAATTGTAGGCTTAAGGATACATACTCTTGAATTCCATCCAACTTGTCCATGTTTTACATTTTTGCGAGTTTTACATTTATGAAGTACATAAATGTATTCAACACTTCAGATATTCAAATTGCAAAATTTGTGCCTAAAAAGTGCTTTTAAAAATTACTGTAGTATATTCATTTTACCCAACATATATGTTGTTTACAGTTGCTAGGTGAGGGCAATTGGGATTGCCAGACCCAGCCATAAACATTTCTAAGACAGCTGATAAAAATCCCTCTCATTCACAATATGTATTATCACAAGGCAGAGAAAATCCATAAAAATCAATATAATTATTCAGACAATGACATAACACCAGCCCTGTTTCAGCATTATTGAACACCATCCCACAATTCACCTGCTTTTGACACCTCTTGATCTAAATAGCAGTGTATTATAATACATGTTATTTTGTCACACATCAGCACACATGTACTGACTGCATTGATTTGTGGGAAGTGCTTTGACTTGAAAGATTAGCCTCTTCACCAACCTTCAACAGAATTCATTACTGTACTGTTGTATGCATGGCTAGTTGTCAATAGTGTGACTTGTAAATGAGGCTTTTGTGTAGGTCAAATACTTGAGGTCATTTCTAGGCACCATTTTGAAATCAATGTGCTTTTTATATGACTGGAGACATTTGATATTTGGTCTATTTAACCTGTTCTTGAACCTGAATTTGGATATAATATAAAGGATGTATACATTTTGCTTGGGATATAAATGGTGAGTAGAATTGAGATGGTAAACTTAGAACTGATTTGACACATAATGGCAAAACAGGTACCTGAATCACAAAAATGATTGAAACGGAAGCTTTTGAAAAAGTGTGTGATTTGGCAGAATGGTGGCAAGAAATGTTACTATTTTTCATCACTGCTGTAGTTTGGACATACAAACTTTGTACCTATAGCTTAAGTAGGATTCAGTGATATATTGCAGCTAGTTTAAAATAAAAAATATGGGTCAAGAAAGAAAATAGAAGAACTTTAATGAATAAGCTTATGACCAAATGTGGAGCACTGACAATTTACGTTTTCGGAGGTTCATATACCAAAGTTTGATAGCAAGAATGTAATTGTGGAATGTTTGACATATGCCTACAATTTGGTAGAGAAATCGGTGTGAAGTATGGTATGATATCAATAGTCCAAAAATAAAATAGCGAGTGGTGAGAGCGGGGACCCAAGTCATAGGCTTCCAGTGAAAATCTGATTAAGGCTATAAAAATAACAATGGAAAAATAATAATATATAAGCATTTACCTTTAAGATGAGGTATAACTTTTATTTTTCCGATGATTATTTCTGGGCCAAATTTGATACTTAATGTGGCAAATTCATCCCATTTTTTTGCTCAAAACCTCAAAAGAGGCAGTAACCTTAAACAGCTAAAAGTGATATCATGCTAATGCATAAAGATGCTTTTAAGTCGTTCTCAACTTTAATTTTCCATCTTTTTCAAAATTATTCACTTTTATACTATTTTTAAAGCTTTTTCGGATATAAAATGTATCTATTAATGACAAAATTCGTGGCGCTATTTAGTTACCGGAAATTACTCTTTCAAGCTTTTAATACAAATAATTCCTTTTATTGTTTGATAAAATTTGTTTATAAAAATTCCCTGTTGCTTGTTTCACCTATTCAAGCTGTTTTAATGGCAGTATTAATCACCTAACCCTTGCAAATAAAGAAATATGATTTAGGATAAATAGCGCTATCTATAGTTTGCATTTAGTTAATAATGAAGCCAATTCTATATACATCAAACAGCTGTAATTACGTGAGCTTATTATTCTCTTTACAGATATGCATGCTTATCTGCTTATGAGGGTCTGGGGAAGGAAAGGATGGCGAGTAAATGGTTTTGACTGAATATGGGTGGAAAGTTGTGTAGAGTATCTGAGGACAGGAATTGATGGAGAGGCTTGGGACATGAGCGGAGATATTAGGATAGTTTTCTTGTACCAGCTTGTGTTCGTCAAGCGCCTGAATTAACCTGCAATGTCTGTAAATATAACACATACTTATCCTTTTTGATTCTTTGATTGTTTTCAACTCTCTTTCATAATCTTCTTGTATTTCCTTTAATTCTCTAGTAGGTGGACCGTAACAACAAATAGAAATTAATCTCAACCGATTCAGAATGCTATCTTTGATTATATGGAAGATGCACAGGTTGGTTCATGATGATTTCATACCAGAACCTACAGGGTATCTTATCATCTTGCCTTGTTTTTATTGTTAACTTTGATTATATGGAAGATGCACAGGTTGGTTCATAAGATATTCTTAAGTATTATATTGTTTAAGTGATGAAAAGGTGAGGATTTGCAAAATCGTTGTTGAAATTTTGTAAAAATCGAATTCTTATGAACAATTATTACTATTAAATTGATTGTATTTTGGTAATTCAAATAAATATTTTTATTATTATTATTATTATCTTAACATCAGTCTCTTCAAAGAGAGCTATATCATCAGCATAATCCAAATCAGTCAACTGTTCTTCTGGATATCTTGAACTCCTCATTGGCAGCAGGATTATTCCTTTGTTATTTTCATCAAATGCCCTCTTCATGATGAAGTCAGTGGCTAAGTCCTTTCGGACTCCATTGATGATCTTGAACCAGCTTCTACCTTCACTGCACCCGATAAAAATTCCATAATGATGTTGATTATCTTGGAAGGGGTCCGTTGATGCGGAGGATCTCCCAAAGGGAAGGCCTGTGCACTGAGTCAAATGCCTTGAAGTCAATGAAATTGATGAGGCACGGTAGCTGTTGGTGCAAGCACTTCTCCATGATCTGGTTTAGGACTAAAGACTTGGTCTTGTCACGAACGGCCTTTTCTGAAGCCTGCCTAGTTGTCTCAATAATAAATAAATAAATAAATAAATAAATAAATAAATAAATAAATAAATAAATAAATAAATAAATAAATAAATAAATAAATAAATAAATAAATAAATAAATAAATAAATAAATAAATAAATAAATAAATAAATAACATTTAAGAAAGACAGACAGAAAGAAAGAATAATATAAAGAAAGAAAGAAAGAAAAAACGAAAGAAAAAAGAAAGAAAGAAAGAAAGAAAGAAAGAAAGAAAGAACGAAAGAAAAGAAAAAGAAAAAAGAAAGAAATAAAGAAAGAAAAAAGAAAGAAAAAAAAAAAGAAAGAAAGAAAGAAAGAAAAAAAGAAAGAAAGAAAGAAAGAAAGAAAGAAAGAAAGAAAGAAAGAAAGAAAGAAAGAAAGAAGGAAGAAAGAAAGAAACTAATAAAAAAATTAAATTAAATGAATAAATAATTAATTAATTAATTAATAAAAAAAAAAGAAAGCAAGAAAGAAAAAAAAAAGAAAATCATGTACCACCAACAGTGCTCTATACAGAAGTAGGAAGAAGTATGGGCTTCACCTTACAAGACTCACCACTTCTGTAAAATGCATGCAAGTCACCAAGCACCATCTCAACAAGTATTCTATAGATGGAAAAACACAGACTCCCTACAAAGACTGCCTACAAAGAAAAGCAAATCAATCAAGGTGGAACGGAGTCAGAGAACTTGAACAAAGAGAGCGACATCTGATACTGAATGAGATGTACAGAGGTCAAACAGACAGAGCAGGCCTTGGTTTCAAAAAGAACCAGAAACTGTTAAGAGACATGAAACCCCAAGAACACAGGAAATGCCTCACTAGTCTGGTAAAAGACGTAGATGAAGATGACATGCTTGTGTACCTCTATGGCTGCGCCAAACAAGGGCAATGGCTCAGATGGGACTTTGCCATGCAAGTAGATACATCTTGGAAGAAGCTCCTTTATGTATGGACACCAGAGCTATCTTTCCATGTCAATGCCATCCACGACCAACTTCCATCTCCAGCTAATTTGAGACTCTGGGGAAAGACCAACCTCGGATCCTGCCATTTATGTCATCATAATAACTGCACTCTATTCCATATCTTAAATGGATGTAACTATTCTCTGCAGAGTGGTCGATACAACTGGAGACATGATCAGACACTGAAAGCTGTAGCAAATGGCATAATGCCCTTCATTGAAGAGGCAAATCAGAAGTCGAACACCCCTCCAGAAGATACCCACTATATGACTACTATAAAATTCCCCACTGCAGATGGTGTAACCTACCGGAATCCAGCACTGCCTCTTCCAAAAAGGGACTCAACAAACCTGTTACAGAAGGTCAATGACTGGGAATTTCTGATGGATGAGGAACATAAGCAAGTAGTATTTCCTCCCATAATCACAGAGACTGCAAAACGTCCTGATATTGCAATCTATTCTGAAAGGACCAAAACAGTTATCATCATTGAGCTTACAGTCCCAATGGAAGAAAACCTGTCAAATGCCAATGCAAGAAAGAAAAGCAAATACCAAGATCTTGTAGCCGACTGCGAAAATAGGGGATGGTGTACGCACTACTTCCCAATTGAAATTGGAAGCAGAGGTATTTACAACACATCGCTGACAAAATGCATCGCTGCTCTCGGAGTACCAAGTGGAAAGAGACGTAGCATCACGGATGTGGCTTCTAAAACCGCACTCAGAACCAGCGATCTATGTGATATGGTTATGCCGTCAAAGCAAAGCATTCCGACAGATAGACCTGATTCAAAGCTGGAAACCGTCTCCATGTGAAGATAAAGAAGACGAACCAGCACAAGACACTCAGACCTAAATATGTCAAGTGACACTTATAAATATTCCTCAACGACACTTTTCATAGCTGTACACTAGTCCTGCCTGCTGCCTTACATCACCCCGGGTGGACCGTTGCAACGGTGTGGCACTTGCTTGTGTAACAAGCTGACTTTGTTCGTGTGTTAGTTAGACCGCAACAATGTGATTTTTCCAATTTTATCATCTTCCAAGAGAGAAATACACCAGGAGTGCTCATCTTAAGAAGGGTGAAATTAGACTCCAAAGATGACCGCGCTGGTGATCTCTGATGATGGTTTAATTAAATCTATCTCTGAGGGAAGCGTGACGGTTGTGCGCACTTAAAATCGATTTAACCCACCAGAGTCTGGTCCTAAGTCCAGAGACCTCAGAGAATCAATTAATGCCTACCCAAGACAAGGAGATATGCAGTTCAAGAAATGCTTCCCAAGACACCTTCAAAGAGGCATTATAATGGAGTGCTCATCTGTATAAGGGTGAAATAAGGCTCCGAAGGTGACTGCGCTGGTGCTCTACCAATGAATTACTTCTCTTTCAAACTGACCACAAAAATAACATAACAACTAAATTATATATATATATTCTTTTTGTGTATAAAATGCCAATGTAAGGAAGTTGAGAATCACTAATTTAAAAACGAGACTAGTCAATGATCGAAAATTGGCAAGAGCAAAATTATGAAAACTGAGGGGCACAGACGGTACCTGCTTCAAGTAATAACCTTGTTATAAAAAGTTTAACCTTGCTCTATTAAATTAGGAATTCTTTCGCTGAGAGATTCTTAATTATATACTAATAGCCTATATAGTGAAACCTTATCTTGGTTTCTAAAGAGAAGTATTTATACATAACCAAAGTCACGCTTTTTGGTTAGTAATATTCAAAACTGTGAATATCAAAGCAAAATATTATACCAATCATATCGGTCTTTTTGTAAAGTTCGGTGGCTCTGAAAAGAGCCGTTTATTCTGCGGTTCGGAAACCTTTTTCTGTCTCTTTTATAGAAACTTTAATATTATGGTTAAAAAATCTATTTCAACCTTATTTATGGTAAAACTGTGAGTCCTTTCATGGACTCGAGTTTGATATCAAGTCCAGACTAGGAGCTGATACCGATTGATGAAAACCTGACTTGGTTTCAATCTTGAGGATGGTGACTGTGAGTCCTCTCCTGGGCTCTGAATTTGATGACGAGTCCTGACTAAGACCCGACACAGAATGACGTTTCCTACTGAAAACATCGCTATTTATCATATATCTGCTGCACTCTCATTGGTCGGTAAACCGGGATGCCTAAATGGACGGTTAGATTGACCAATCGCGGAGTTCGCTAAAATGGCCAATCAGAGACGCTGCTGTTTTTCTCGCCGTTTCTCGTTTATCTACGTAGAATCGGCGAACATCTTAGCATCATTTTCAATGGTAGGCTTACCATTCATATATAAAAAAACCTTTTATCTGCGGTTTTCATTAATCATTATGACATTCAGAACTTTGAATATCTTAAATTTAAATCGCCCTTACCAAAATGGAGAAACCTATACTTAATGCGTACGCACAACATCACTTTAAAACATGTATAGGCCTGCATGTTTTTAAACTTAAAAACACTATAAATTATTCTTATTATAAGTAATAACTATTACTTATATAGATAAAAATCCATGCCGACAGGCTTGGATAAAAAAGCATACAGTTAGACAAGCCTGTTTCGATCCTCAAGGGATCTCATCAATAGCACTGTTACGGTCTATATCTGACCTATGCACCAATTACATAATTTTACATCAAACATGTCAAAAACAATATCGCTATTAACTAGTGAACATATTTTTCGAACTAAGTCAGTCAACACGTATTTGACTGTGAACATATTTTCAACTTTTCAACACTACCACCGGACCACTCTAGTCAATTTCCAGTATAGTCCCTGGTGGACTCTTCGGGAGTAATTTCTACAAGGTACAAGGTACAAGGTACAATGGTACATACTATTGGATTCAGCTTGGCAAATAAGTTTTCCCAACACTGGTTTCACTGTGAACATATTTATTGGATTCAACTTGGAAACAAAAGTTAACCAACACGTGTTTGACAGCGAATATATTTATTGGATTCAACTTGGTAATAATCTCAACACGTGTTTGAATGTGAACATATTATTGGATTCAACTTGGCAAATAATCTCAACACGTGTTTGACTGTGAACATATTATTGGATTCAACTTGGGATATCGCATCCATTTACATAAATGTCGGACGTTACTGATGTTTCATGATTTAGACCAGGGATTTAGATATGGCTAAACGGGCAAGGTTGTGTTTCCTCTTGATAGCATTATCATTCATTGCTATTGTCTCTCAACTGATCATCTTATTATTGACGAAGAGTATTAATATATCCCCAGGAGTGTCAGCAGTTGGGCAGAGTGATCAAGTAGTACTAGGTTCAGGTAAGGGAGACTGAACTATTTTAGGGCGGGCTGAAGTCGGCCCGGTAACCATTAAAATGTACCGACCCGTCTATTAATACCATTTTGGCTTCAGAATCGGTTAAAAAGTCAATTTATCAATAATGCTCAATCAGGGTCCGGTTTTGCCGGCAAAGTGGCAAAAAACTGGCAAACTATTGAAAAATAACACAGTAACCCATAAACAGTAACACGCAACCTTTAATGAACCAGACAACATATTGCTTTGTCTCGTCACGTTGTTTAACAATGATCAAGTTATGACCACAATATCTGTGTTATGACACATTCAGTTACGTGTACTAGTGACTAAAGCAATATGCAGACTCCGAGTATTACAGGCTGAGTCAAAAAGAAGTAAACTCATGTTTGAGGGGCTGTAACTCCAGATCTGCAAGGAATCTGCTAAAAATAAAAATACCACTGGAAAGAGCAGATTCCACACGTCTAAATAAATAAATGCAGCAAACTAAAATATACTCATTTGAATACAATCACCCATTTTTGTAGCTGCACAAGGCTGATTGATTTTCATCCATTTCAATTTCGACAAATCAGCAAAGTGCTAACAGGATTTATTGTTGAAAAGACAACTTTTGCTTTTAATTAATATTCAACAAAGTCCATGACGGTACTATAGTTTGTAGGGATACCAATTCAAGTCTTTACGAACGATTGGGGAATGTTGGGTAAAGGATTGAGCTGATATTTGGTCTTGCTGTAACGCATATCTAGTACCAATGTTCACATGTGATCTAGCAGTTCGTGGTCTGCCTGAAGCTTCCGAAAGAAGAAATTAAATAATGATTAAAATAATTTGTGTTGAGATGAAGAAAAGTGAACCACTTTGTCAGTTTTTGCCATTTTTGCCAACAAAACTGGCAAAAAATTGTTTTGCCAAGTGGAAAAAACTCGGTTTAAAACCATGTTTTTTTTCTACCCGCGGCAAAAAACCTTGAGCTCAATGAACATATATGATAGAATTATGGCACAATGATGAGAATGATGAAAGCCCGAGTGAGTGAGTGAGTGAGTGAGTGAGTGATTGATTGAGGTGAGTGAGTGAGTGAGTGAGTGAGTGAGTGAGTGAGTGAGTGATTATCAAGTTTATTGTGTGTATCTTTGTTAGGACCTATTTGCGACTTTAACTAAAAAAAATTAACCTCTACGAGGGGGTATCCAAAAGTTTTTGACATCACCCAGAAGTGAAAGAGCTATACCGATGAAATTTTGTCAGTGTAATCACTGGCCTCATAAGTATGTTTACTTTCTTTACAGGTGGCGCTAGATGGACAGTAGGCGCATAACCTGCAAGATGGTGAAAATTGAGCAACGCAGCGTGATTAAGTTCCTGCATTTGAAGGGTTAGGCCTACAATGCTCAGAAAATCTATGATGAAATGAAAACAATCTACGGTGATGATTGCCCATCATATGCACTATTGCTTTTTGAAAAAGGAATTTCCAAACTGGCCACATGTCCCTCACAGATGAGCCAAGAAGTGGACGTCCATCACTTACGGATGATGCGGCCACAGCAAAAAAACTCAAGAAAGTGGAGGATCTTATCATGAAAAGGTTATGCGCCTACTTCCCATCTAGCGCCACCTGTGAAGAAAGTAAACATACTTATGAGACCATTTTTGGACCATAATGTACATAAGGACCAGTGATTACACTGACAAAATTTCATCAGTATAGCTCTTTCACTTCTGGGTGATGTCAAAAACTTTTGGATACCCCCTCGTACCTTCTCTTTTTTCAAAGAAATTTTTGTTTTGTGTTTGTATTAGCATCTCAATTAAAATTTGAAAAAGCTCCACGGGTTAGAATAGATTTTTTAACCAAAAATATATTTTTTTAAACCACATAATAAACGGCTCTTTTCAGAGCCACCAGACTTTGTAAAAGGAACTTAAAGTCCACTTTTTTTTGAAGGGGCAATCTTGCTGTCAGTTCAAATTTAGATATCAAGGATTTGATTTTACAATCTTCACATTTTGTTATGTTCAGGAGCTGTGGATGAACATCATTTTAAAGGCACCGACAGACATTGCAGTCCAGGACAATTTCAACTGAATAATGATGGTATTTGTCATCCCATGCTAACGTGTAACGACATTCAAGACAGTGTCACTGGCATTCATAAAATCGGTGGTGGAAAACATAAGAATGTAAGTTGATGGTTTTCATATTTTCTTCAAATATGTATTCACATTTCCCGAAATCCTTTGCGATTGGTCCCCGATGACGTATTATCGATGCATGCATCTTTACTACAATCAACAATATTCAAGGTGCGCAAGAAAGATGTGCGCATCGGTGATATGCAGTATAATTGAAGACAGAATTAAAAATACTACGTCGGCAGAGTGCTACACTATCGTAAGGCAGTAGAATGTAATAGCTGCCTTTTGTAAAACACCTATTGTTTGCAGCACAATCCCCTCATCATGCTCATGGTAAAGTGTTGATGTTCTGTTTTACTTGCCTGATGGCCACTATAAGCTAACCCCAAGATATCACCTTAAAATGTAGTTGGGTATTTTTCTAGTGTTATTGGTTAAAAATAAGTACATTTATTGAAATGTTGCAAAAGGCAGCTATAACATTCTATTGCACTTACGATAGTGTAGCACTCTGCCGAGTTTCCGCATGACGTCCTGCCAACCACACCAAAAATGCCGCACTGCGCAGGTCAGTAACCAATTTAGTCGCGTCTTTGCCCTGAAGTCAAACGCAAACCAGTCTTTTTTAATTCGGTCTTCAAATATAAATTGTTTTAAAAGGGTTCCAGATAGCAACGTTTGCACAGTATTTTTATGGGACCTGAGAGCTCATCAGACACACCAGATTGCATTCTGAATACGCGGAATGTCCTTCTAATATCAAATATTTTTTGAAATTGATATAATACCAAGTGTTATGGCATTTTTTTTTTGAAAACTAACGTTTTTGACATTTAACAGTCTTAGAACATTGTAAACTTTAGAAATTATGTACTTAAAGTGTATGTAGCTGGAATGAAAAACCGACCATAACGTTTTATAAAATTTTATGTATATATTTGATGGTCTGCTTCATCCCAGCTACATACACTTTAAGTACATGTCATTATATTTATAAAGTGTTCTACGAGGACTGTTAAAGAGGTTATTGACGTTCCTTCCGCTTCAGGGATCAACATCACAAAAATGTTGTCATCTTTTTAATGTCTGATTTTATTCGTCTCGTTTAATATGAGAATTTTTATGAACAACATTTTAAGAACACTTTGACCATTATATAACCCAATATATTGTGTTATTGAAGCAATTTGATCAAAACCAAAACAAAATTATATCACGTTTATAACGTTTAAAACCAGTTTGTGTCCTATATGTAGTAAAAGGTTAAAAGAGATCAATCATCATTGAGCTCTAATTGACCAATTGTGCGACGTTACCTATGTAATGAAAGATGGTGCAAACTATTGTTTATTTGTAACAACTTGTGACTATTTAACTGAAAATCAGTTTTCGATAATGATCCCTGCTTATGTAAGAGCCCAAAATAAATGACACTTGACATTTTCACTTATAACTTGAGAATGGAGCGTCACGGATCAAACTATTTTTTTCGAATCCTTACCGGCCAGAGGAATACATTGGAGTAGTTTTCAACACAATTTCAGCATGATTATTTGACCACTTTTCCCAAAAAAAAAAAAAAAACCACATTCATATACACTCTTCAATTGACCTAAAACATCGCTCAGATCTTTTATTGTATCTTGTGTATGGTTCAAAATTTTGGCTTAGAGCGGGTTCCCTAGTAATATAATATCCAGATCTATGAGTTTGTAGAGCAGGTCTAGCTATAGGTCGTAGATATGGTAAACAAGCTCACAAAGCCACTTTCATTTATCATACTATACTAAAAATTATTAAATTTACATATTTATTTACTATACTATATTAAAAGTTATTAAAATGTACATAATTATTGTTTTTAAATACAAATTATTTAAATGTACATATTTATTACCTGCATGCCGTGTATAACTCCATTCTGAGCCGACTGACACCGTCTGGTGTCGGTGGCTCAAAATAGCCGACAGCACGCCACGTGCCAAATATTGGGGCTGAAGACGTCCAAGAGAACACTGGATGAAAGCTTCCTCTCGGTAAGCAATTTCAAGTTTGTGACAAATAAGAAAAGTTAAACACGTACATAGATATTGATTATAATTATTGTTCTTTATTTTCGTGACCAGGTTTATCTTGCCAGATGGAAGAAATACAACGTAAGCCTTGTGAATTTGACTCGCCCGTCTCGCAGCAATTACTTTTCATCTTCCGCAAACAAACTGAAACAGTTTCAACCAAGTCCGTTTGTAACTCAACTGCTTGGCTATTGCTCATCTATTCCCGCCATTGTCACAGAGTATCATAGATTTGGGTCGTTAAAAACCATCAACAAGATCTTAAAAGACACCGATGAAGACAATGGGGCGACGAGATTCCAACTTTGCCTTGATTATGTTAAAATAATTCATTTTCTTCATTCAGGTCCAACTGGTGCTTATGTCATGTGTGATACTTATACCTTAATTCAAACACTTTCACAGTTTTTAGTGACTTCTGATTTCCATGTTGTTGTTAACGATTTAGACCTACTTCCTCTGGTCAATTCATCCAAGGGAATTTTAACAACTTGTTGGGGAAAATTTAAAGTCACCGTGGAAGCTGGACAATTTGTTGCTCCCGAACAATTAGTGGGGTCTTCCACAAATGACGAAGCAATGGAAGTGCCAGGTTATGATGAGAAATCAGACATCTGGAAGATTCCAGCGGTAGTGGATTATTTGTTAGGAGCAGATATCCATGGAAATCTTACTAGGCTCTTATTATCCAAACTTCACCAAAAGTGTCGCAATAAGGATCCAAAACTCAGACCAACGGCAGCTAAAGTTTTAAAGGGATACTTAGCTGTACAACAAACATTGAAAATTATAGAACAAAGTGTTTATTCAATATCATAACTTCTTTTTAAAGGAGTATTTCGTGATTTTAGCATCCCTTTTAAAGGAATGGATCAATAGGGCATAGATATCCACAAAAATGCTTATTATTAATTTTTCAGTTGATTCGAACACTGAATTTGCGAGGTACACAAATACATTTATTGCAGTGCCCCCATATAGGGGACTGTGTTGTCGCAGACGAAAACAAAACATATCGGACATGTCTTTGACAAACACCCAAATAGACCAGAATGGTTTTGCACTCTAACATTATGTAGTCCTGGGGTTTTTGATGATAAGAATCTCAACTTCTGGGGATGAGGCTGTGGACCTTTAAGCAGTGATACTGCATAAAAGTTATGTCACTTAATAACAGCATACAACTTGGAGAAAGGGTGTACGTCAAGATTGGGCTATTCAGTTGAAATCCACACTACCCCTGTGGAAGATTTTGAAATATCTTCCACAGGGGAATATGTTTTTCAAATGTAACTTGTCAGGGTTAATCATTTTGAAACCCATACTCCCCCTGTATTATGGCTTTACCTCTATCTTCCACAACTGGAGTGAGTATTTCAAACGAAATTACCAAATTGTCTATTCTATTCAAAACTCATACTCCCTATTTAGAAGACTTTAGGTAAATCTTCTACAGGGGTGGTATGGATTTTCAATGGAATAGCCCATTGTCCCCTTTCTGCACTATTGTTTGTAATGTCTATTGAACTTTTGGCTTGTAAAATAAGACGAGATAAGAACATAAATGGTATAAAACGTCCCCTTCAGAATTATTTTTAAAAAAAATGTATGCAGACGATACTACAGTATTTCTTTCAGATCAAAAGCATGTAGGCCAAGTTTTAAAAACATAACGTTAATTTTACAAATGAAAAAATTACTACTGAACATGGCATTTGAAGTCGTTTCTAGGAGTGTATGTACTACCCATAATCATGGTAATGAGCATGGTTTTATTTAAGCATTTTGCTGAAGGGTTATTTTCATTTTTTTTTGTCCCTTTCAATTGGGAATTTTTCCTCTGAAGAGGTCCAAAACATTGCCCAAGGGGTATTTTTATTTTTGTAATATTATTTTTGAAGATATATTTAACAATTTGTGTGTTTTGGAGCAGTGACGTATCTACAGCAGTCACAAGGGGGGGCAATTTTAGAAGAAAATAATAAAATGTAAAAAATGCCACCTGAGAAATAAGAAACTTTTGCAAAATAAAGACCTAATTGAAGCGATTTGGTGGACCATTTTGGCACTATTAATGTATAAAATTTTAGTTTAAAAAAGCCGAAAATTTGTGTTAAACATAAATTGGCAAATTTTGAAAGCAGAGGTGAAAGTGGCCATTTGTTTATCAACTACGCAGGATGTTTCCCCCTCAGAACTTGGAAAATTTTGCAAAATGAAGACCTAATTGAAGCGAAATGAAACGATGCACCAAATGGCTTCAATTGGACTTTAAGTTTGCAAAATTTTTCCCTCTCAGGGTTAACATCCCCCTCAGACACCCTCGCTTCTGCTTTCGACATTTGCCAATTCAGGCCCCATGTTTAACATAATTTATAGGCCTACAATAATAGGGAAAACGGGACAACGAACGCTTTTTCAATTGTTCAAACTTTACACATGCAGTAATAGTGCCAAAATGGTCCACCAAATCGGTTCAATTAGGTCTTCGTTTTGCAAAATTTAGCTCTGGTCTTTGTTTGCTTATATTGCTAAATCCTGTTCAAGTGGTGGGTTACCAGGCATTGTATTTTATACATGTAACCGGCATCAGAATGGTTGGTTTTAAGTGTAGGGTTTGAAATGTTAGGACTTAAGGTTTATCATTATTTACCATGTTTATTATTTTGTTTATTTTGATTGTGTCATTCTTAATTAATGTAGGTTTTTGGTTTCATATCAAATTATATTTCTATCTGTTGTGTAATTAATCGATCATGATCATCATCAAGTTAAGTTATTTTCCATCGTAACCATTATTGTCTTTAAAATTATGTTAGTAGATCATGGTTTATCTTTAATTTGAAAAGGTCATTCACCTCATTCACCTCATGCATTGATCATGAACATGCCTGCATCCTTTGCTTCTCAATTTTATGAGTTCATCAAATGTTTTATGTCTTCATTGTTTATTGTCTTCCATTCATAGAAGTTTTAAGAGCACTTTAGCAATTGATTCCTTTTATATGAGTGTGTATTGTTATCCTAAAACTTAAGTGTGGTGTAAATTATTGCCACTTATCTTTTGGCTTAAGATGGTAGGTGATGTACTTATGAATTATTCATGAGAAAGTTGTATCTCTTTAACGGGTTGTGTATTGTTAATATCTGTCATTAAGTAAATGCTTAGTTAAGGTTATTATTTAGGCTGTTGTAGAGATGGTACTCAAGTGTTTTCCCATATGAACTTGCCATTTTACTTCACTTCCATCCAAGATTCCAACTGATAAACATCAAAACTTCCATCCAGGCATCCAACTTGTCAACATCAATTCAATCTTCATCATATTCATTAAATATATTTATATTGCATCCATCTTCATTGTTTCTACGAATCATCAGATATTATTATATTAAAGCCGGAGCATAATAACATAGTATATCCACCAAGTCTTCCATCTGTGTCCATTTCTTATTTATTTTGTGTTTCGGGATTTTTCCCACCCCGTAACATACAGGTATGCATAACCAACAATTAACAATGAGAGAACTTTCTTAAACCTCGTTGACTTGGGGATGATTTGAAATGACCGCCAATTATGACTGTTTGATATTTTTTGCCAACAATGTGGAAAAAGAGACACATGTAAAAACGTAAAAAGCTATAATTTTGTTGAAGGTGCAAAGTTTAACAAACCATAACCCCGCTTCTGGATATCGTTTGAAGTCAAATGATATACCATTTTTAAGTTTATGATGTTTATTTTTAAACAGGAAATAAAACAAAATTGACCGGGGGAGGAATTTACGGCTCATTCGCCGTGGACGGTCACATATGACATGGCTTTGTTTAGGACATACGGGATAACACCAATAGCTCACCCATGTACCCCCAGGTAATGGAATCTTGAATCGTACACATGTAACTATTTCAACCAAGTCCGTTTGTAACTCAACTGCTTGGCTATTGCTCATCTATTCCCGCCATTGTCACAGAGTATCATAGATTTGGGTCGTTAAAAACCATCAACAAGATCTTAAAAGACACCGATGAAGACAATGGGGCGACGAGATTCCAACTTTGCCTTGATTATGTTAAAATAATTCATTTTCTTCATTCAGGTCCAACTGGTGCTTATGTCATGTGTGATACTTATACCTTAATTCAAACACTTTCACAGTTTTTAGTGACTTCTGATTTCCATGTTGTTGTTAACGATTTAGACCTACTTCCTCTGGTCAATTCATCCAAGGGAATTTTAACAACTTGTTGGGGAAAATTTAAAGTCACCGTGGAAGCTGGACAATTTGTTGCTCCCGAACAATTAGTGGGGTCTTCCACAAATGACGAAGCAATGGAAGTGCCAGGTTATGATGAGAAATCAGACATCTGGAAGATTCCAGCGGTAGTAGATTATTTGTTAGGAGCAGATATCCATGGAAATCTTACTAGGCTCTTATTATCCAAACTTCACCAAAAGTGTCGCAATAAGGATCCAAAACTCAGACCAACGGCAGCTAAAGTTTTAAAGGGATACTTAGCTGTACAACAAACATTGAAAATTATAGAACAAAGTGTTTATTCAATATCATAACTTCTTTTTAAAGGAGTATTTCGTGATTTTAGCATCCCTTTTAAAGGAATGGATCAATAGGGCATAGATATCCACAAAAATGCTTATTATTAATTTTTCAGTTGATTCGAACACTGAATTTGCGAGGTACACAAATACATTTATTGCAGTGCCCCCATATAGGGGACTGTGTTGTCGCAGACGAAAACAAAACATATCGGACATGTCTTTGACAAACACCCAAATAGACCAGAATGGTTTTGCACTCTAACATTATGTAGTCCTGGGGTTTTTGATGATAAGAATCTCAACTTCTGGGGATGAGGCTGTGGACCTTTAAGCAGTGATACTGCATAAAAGTTATGTCACTTAATAACAGCATACAACTTGGAGAAAGGGTGTACGTCAAGATTGGGCTATTCCAGTTGAAATCCACACTACCCCTGTGGAAGATTTTGGAAATATCTTCCACAGGGGGAGTATGTTTTTCAAATGTAACTTGTCAGGGTTAATCATTTTGAAACCCATACTCCCCCTGTATTATGGCTTTACCTCTATCTTCCACAACTGGAGTGAGTATTTCAAACGAAATTACCAAATTGTCTATTCTATTCAAAACTCATACTCCCTATTTAGAAGACTTTAGGTAAATCTTCTACAGGGGTGGTATGGATTTTCAATGGAATAGCCCATTGTCCCCTTTCTGCACTATTGTTTGTAATGTCTATTGAACTTTTGGCTTGTAAAATAAGACGAGATAAGAACATAAATGGTATAAAACGTCCCCTTCAGAATTATTTTTAAAAAAAATGTATGCAGACGATACTACAGTATTTCTTTCAGATCAAAAGCATGTAGGCCAAGTTTTAAAAACATAACGTTAATTTTACAAATGAAAAAATTACTACTGAACATGGCATTTGAAGTCGTTTCTAGGAGTGTATGTACTACCCATAATCATGGTAATGAGCATGGTTTTATTTAAGCATTTTGCTGAAGGGTTATTTTCATTTTTTTGTCCCTTTCAATTGGGAATTTTTCCTCTGAATATGTCCAAAACATTGCCCAAGGGGTATTTTTATTTTTGTAATATTATTTTTGAAGATATATTTAACAATTTGTGTGTTTTGGAGCAGTGACGTATCTACAGCAGTCACAAGGGGGGGGGGCAATTTTAGAAGAAAATAATAAAATGTAAAAAATGCCACCTGAGAAATAAGAAACTTTTGCAAAATAAAGACCTAATTGAAGCGATTGGGTGGACCATTTTGGCACTATTAATGTATAAAATTTTAGTTTAAAAAAGCCGAAAATTTGTGTTAAACATAAATTGGCAAATTTTGAAAGCAGAGGTGAAAGTGGCCATTTGTTTATCAACTACGCAGGATGTTTCCCCCTCAGAACTTGGAAAATTTTGCAAAATGAAGACCTAATTGAAGCGAAATGAAACGATGCACCAAATGGCTTCAATTGGACTTTAAGTTTGCAAAATGTTTCCCTCTCAGGGTTAACATCCCCCTCAGACACCCTCGCTTCTGCTTTCGACATTTGCCAATTCAGGCCCCATGTTTAACATAATTTATAGGCCTACAATAATAGGGAAAACGGGACAACGAACGCTTTGTTCAATTGTTCAAACTTTACACATGCAGTAATAGTGCCAAAATGGTCCACCAAATCGGTTCAATTAGGTCTTCGTTTTGCAAAATTTAGCTCTGGTCTTTGTTTGCTTATATTGCTAAATCCTGTTCAAGTGGTGGGTTACCAGGCATTGTATTTTATACATGTAACCGGCATCAGAATGGTTGGTTTTAAGTGTAGGGTTTGAAATGTTAGGACTTAAGGTTTATCATTATTTACCATGTTTATTATTTTGTTTATTTTGATTGTGTCATTCTTAATTAATGTAGGTTTTTGGTTTCATATCAAATTATATTTCTATCTGTTGTGTAATTAATCGATCATGATCATCATCAAGTTAAGTTATTTTCCATCGTAACCATTATTGTCTTTAAAATTATGTTAATAGATCATGGTTTATCTTTAATTTGAAAAGGTCATTCACCTCATTCACCTCATGCATTGATCATGAACATGCCTGCATCCTTTGCTTCTCAATTTTATGAGTTCATCAAATGTTTTATGTCTTCATTGTTTATTGTCTTCCATTCATAGAAGTTTTAAGAGCACTTTAGCAATTGATTCCTTTTATATGAGTGTGTATTGTTATCCTAAAAACTTAAGTGTGGTGTAAATTATTGCCACTTATCTTTTGGCTTAAGATGGTAGGTGATGTACTTATGAATTATTCATGAGAAAGTTTTATCTCTTTAACGGGTTGTGTATTGTTAAGATCTGTCATTAAGTAAATGCTTAGTTAAGGTTATTATTTAGGCTGTTGTAGAGATGGTACTCAAGTGTTTTCCCATATGAACTTGCCATTTTACTTCACTTCCATCCAAGATTCCAACTGATAAACATCAAAACTTCCATCCAGGCATCCAACTTGTCAACATCAATTCAATCTTCATCATATTCATTAAATATATTTATATTGCATCCATCTTCATTGTTTCTACGAATCATCAGATATTATTATATTAAAGCCGGAGCATAATAACATAGTATATCCACCAAGTCTTCCATCTGTGTCCATTTCTTATTTATTTTGTGTTTCGGGATTTTTCCCACCCCGTAACATACAGGTATGCATAACCAACAATTAACAATGAGAGAACTTTCTTAAACCTCGTTGACTTGGGGATGATTTGAAATGACCGCCAATTATGACTGTTTGATATTTTTTGCCAACAATGTGGAAAAAGAGACACATGTAAAAACGTAAAAAGCTATAATTTTGTTGAAGGTGCAAAGTTTAACAAACCATAACCCCGCTTCTGGATATCGTTTGAAGTCAAATGATATACCATTTTTAAGTTTATGATGTTTATTTTTAAACAGGAAATAAAACAAAATTGACCGGGGGAGGAATTTACGGCTCATTCGCCGTGGACGGTCACATATGACATGGCTTTGTTTAGGACATACGGGATAACACCAATAGCTCACCCATGTACCCCCAGGTAATGGAATCTTGAATCGTACACATGTAACTATTTTTCGGATGGGTAGCTAGCTATTTAGGACTACCATTCCCGGGTGTACCATTCCCCTGTGCACATCATCAAATTTTTAGTGTACATGCTACCACGTAAGTTTGAGGTGGTGGGTCTCTGGGAGATGACTGCGTACCTCAAAAGGGGGACTTTTATAGCTGCGACAGGTCAAATTCAAAGATATTTCATGGCTTCTGGTTGAAAATCGCCTGACCAAAAAATAGCAATTTAGGGGTCTTTTAGATATGGTATTATCAAAAGCAATGGTTTTACAGCGCTCTTTTTTGGGCAAAATTCAAGGGTCTTTCGGAGTAACGTGGTACAAATTAAAACAGCCTTTTTTTAGGCGACCATCCCCGTATGGTCATTTGTATTAAGTGCTCCCTGGACATTAAATGTAGTAAGCTATTGACCACAGAACTGAGTAATTCGTTTTCTATAATTTCTAAACATGTGTTCCCGTGTTCATTCGCAAGGTTACCGAAACCACAGAGAACTGCAATAAACTTTGCTCTGGGAATTGAGTAACAGTGTAATATAGGCCACTACTCTAAAGTTATGATGCTATAGGCTATTCACTGATTATTAGGCGGCATTCGGACATCAATCGTGACATCGTTCTTCATGATTTCATAAGCAGACTGTCCGCTCGCGTTATTTGCAGTGTTTAGGTTTGGTTTACTGGTACCTATCATCGCTTGCTTATTGCTAGAGCTATTCACGACCTCACCTCTTGCGCCGTTCGCGTTCGCGTTATCTGGACTTCTCAAAGTATCATAGGCTGGTGGCAGTCCCGGAGGAAGCCTGCTTGGTGGTCTATCATATTGAGGCATTTCGTACAATCCATTTCCAGGTATTTCGTCATAGATGCGATTGAGTGTTCCTTGCTGCTGCCCAAAGCCAATTCTATGGGAATAGAGACTAGGGCCAGGCTCATAGGCGCGGTTAATCGTGTTAACGGATTGAGCTGGAGTAAAAGGTCGATTGTCTGGTTTTGGAGCCGGAGGATTAACACGCTGCAGTGCCAGCAAGTCATTGGCTCCCGTATTTTGACTGAAATATAAGAAGCATATTAAAACTATAAGAAGCAGCACTAATAGAAACAGCACAAATTACTTACGGTTAGCAACTTTAATATCAATTGTGGTTATAAACAAGAATGCATTTATCTATAAACACTGTTTAGCAGACTATCATAAAGAACAGTAGCCACTTTATTGAGTATTTATTTGTGACGTGTCATGTCAAAAGGAGACACTTTTGGGCAGGATCGTAAATGGAGAAATAGCCAAAAATCTTCCGGGGTGATTTTTTCACAATTTGGGTTTGTTGCGAATTTGTGATGTTATTAATGTTTAAAATATTGTCTGATAGTTTCAGACCGGAATATAACTGGCATCTTGTATTTTTTGAGACATTTTCAAAGTAATTCCTATTCTCAACATTGTCAATAATATTTTTAAAGGCCGATATCTCAATTTTCAATTTCATAATACTATAACTTACGAATTCAATATCCTCACTTAGGTATGTCCGATTTCATTGGGGGAAAAGGCGTTGTGGAGCAAAATATCTCTATATTTAAGATATGTAAAAACCTCAAAATTGATACCCAGCCCAAAAGTGTCTCCTTTTGACATGACACGTCACATTTAATCAAAAACTGTTATATTATTCATGCTAAAAATTCAAATAATTGAACTAGATTCACCCTTTTTTGTTACAAGCTCTCCCGGGCATCTAGTGAACTTCAGGAAAAAATACGTTTACCAGTATAAAGACATACATAAGCTCTACGTGAAATTAACAAAAGCTTGAACGTAATTTGCTTATATATGTACTTGTCCTACATTATGTACCAAGGCTAAGATTGACAGCCCTTACCAGTGCTTACAGTTACCTAACAAATCAACTTTGAATACTGTGAATATTGCATTCTTTCACAATGGTTCATTATGTAAAAGTTGCACCTGAGTGCATATAGGAGTCAACTTTCTTACACCTGAGAGCATATAGGAGTCAACGTTCATCACTTAAAGAGTTGAATCATATGGATACAACTTTTAAAACTGCCTCTTTTTTATATAATGAAACATTGTGACCGAATGCATTGATGTCTGACGATATAAATTGATCAAGATGTGTAAAACGAATTAGACTACACATAATACTTTAAATTTTTACATTTCTTAAAATATTTTTCCATGTATTTTAAAAAGGGTTAGGAGGGTTGTGAAGCCGATAGTTAAAGACTATAATCTAAATATTACTTACTTCTTCTTGCAACAGACAACAAGGAGTATTATAATAAGGATAATAATGACCGATCCAACTGCGACTCCTCCACCAATAATGGCCTGCGTATTCAGTCCGTCCTTCTCTGTAACACGAAACAATTTGAGCTAAAATTATTTAATTGGAAAAATAAAGAAACTGCAACTAATGTATGGTATATTACACATAATCGAGGGGCGCATAATCGATGCTGAATCGGTCAATTTGGCGCCCCTAAGGGTGGCGCCCGGGGCATGTCCCCCCAGCCCCCCTAGTTACGCCACTGAGACTGGTCAGGGATAGGGAAGTTCGAGATGAAATCCATACACCCCTATGGAAGACATGACCTTAATCTTCCTCACAGGGAGTGTGAGTTTCATATGTGTTACCTAAATGGAAAATCTATACCCCCTATGTGGAAGATTAACAGTGATTAAGGTCATGTCTTCTATAGGGGGTGTCTGGATATCCCATTGCTGAAAAAATAGAGGGACCTGTTATAGTTGTGTAATCATACTTATGGTGGGTGCGGTGTGAGTGTTACGTAGGCTTAACATGTTTTGGAAAATACAGGGCATTATGTTTAAGTATGCTCATTGTAAAACAATTATATAGGTCCATAGGTCTATGCAGAAAAACAATGGCTGTATGTGGAGACTTGTGTTAAAAACCTTTCTCATAATGCTGAACTAGTCTACCGTAAAGATTCGCCTAATGGCGCTATATGCTCCGTGACGTATGTGGACATTTAGGCACATCCTTAAAGTGCCCTCCCGTAAATTTCCTACCAGCAAATAAGGCCACGGAACCTTAATTCTTATTGGGATTTTCTTGTTGGGATTTCAGAAGAGGGAGCTCTCTATTTGCACATGAAATTTACCCTAAGGCAAAGAAGCCCTAGTGCGCCATTAGGCGAATCTTTACGGTGTTGAGTGTGTCTGTGTGGTTTTTTTTGTCTACTAATAAACTACTCAAATAAAGAAAGTCCGCACCAAATTTTATAACTGGTATCAATCTTTATCAATTTAGAGTGTTTGTTAGCAAATTTGGTATCAAACTGGAGCTAACAAGATTGTCATAACAAGATCAGGCTTTGGTGTAGGATGGGTTACACGACTGCGGACTTTCTTTATTTGAGCAGTTTATTATTCTCCCTACCTTCCACACACACTGGCATTTCATGCGACCATGTTGAATCAGTTTGACAGAATATGGATTTTGTACCCTGCAACTCATAATTATCTTCACAAAGATACTCGATCCGTTTCCCCGGAGGATAAATCAGATTGTTAGAGCCACCTGATATGACATAACCGTTTTCCAACTCTCCCGGATGAAGACATCCTTCGATGGATCCTATGATAAACAGGTCTGACGGTTAATATTTTACTTAAACCGCTTCATCAAATCAGTTCTATTAAATACGTCGTATATATAATCTATAACAAACCAATTTAGAAGCTGAAAACAGAGGCCATATTTTCGATGGATCCTATGATAAACAGGTCTGACGGTTAATATTTTACTTAAACCGCTTCATCAAATCAGTTCTATTAAATACGTCGTATATATAATCTATAACAAACCAATTTAGAAGCTGAGAGGCCATATTTGATCGGGTATAGTTCTACTTTTTACATATCATACTTGAAGTAAAAATCTTGTAGACTTGAAAAAAAAAGTATTTCTTCTCTTAAATATATTGAAGATTTAATTGTTTTTGTTTTTCCGAAGGCAAACATGTTTACATTGCTTTCACAACATACAAACTTACGTGATTCACAACGGACACCCTCGTAGACAAAACTGCAGTCACATCGGAAATTGTTGATTAAATCATTACATGTACCGCCATTCTGACACGGGTTGGACGAACATTCATCTGTGTCTGTGGGAAAAAAACGCAGTGATTTATAATAATATTGTGAGCTCCGCACAAGCATCAGCACACTTGACAAAAATTTGCTTACCACAGTAAAACCATATAAACCCTTTAATAACAATCAGGGAGTGATATGCAGCTTAGAAACGCACTCCACGAGCGCCCAACTTATACATACATGTAAGTTGTGCGCCCGTACATGATAAACTATCGCAGCCAGGATTCGCACCAAAAAAGCATGTGGAAGATTCTTTTCATGCTCATTCACCCGCATAGAAACGGCCTTGATGCACGTCAATGTCGTGAAATAGGAAAATGAAAAAACCAAGCACCAAAATCCCAGGGTGCTGAACTGAGCCGCGGAGCGTGAACTATCTCATTTGCATAACAAGGAACATTGTTAGTTAGAGCCAACGCCCTTAATATCAATTTAGTTGATACCGTGTTCTCATAGAATTTCAAGTTAGCTGAAAATTTCATGAGAACAAGCAGAGACTGCGCCAGTCTAGAATTCGCATCTTCAAACTGGCCATAACACCTTACCGATTATACTGATTGCGGTCAGATGTATTAGTACATTATAGGCTGACAGTTAGATCATTCTGAATTTCAAAAACTTTCATATTCAAATTGAAATGATCTTTTCAAAACAAGAGTACAAAAACTTTAAAACTTAGTTGTCATTTCAAGCTTTTCAGATAATTGTTTGTCAATAAAATTTCCTACTTATAAGAGCCACAATATCTTTAGTCTATAAACACGTGCCCTCATTGAGCAGAATCGAAAATGAAAAGTCTTGAAATTCAGATCTAGTTGTCGGGAATAAGTACTAAATATATTTGCAATCAATGTAATAAAGAGGTCATGAGTTAATACCAAATAAAACTCCGAACTAAACAAAAGGGTTGCTAATCCAGAACCTTACGTATAACATTTATTTTGATTTTCATTTCTTATCCTGAATTTTCAACTAAACAAAATGTGTAATGTTATGTTTATAATGTTGTCATGAACGTTATCTCTAAATCCAGCTTATGAAAGGTTTAAAATGAATTCAGATTTGCGTTTAAATTGGATTAATTGAAATAATCCAAACTCAACCCTACCTGTACACGTTGTATATCCATCTCCAGCAAATCCAGGTTGACAATGGCAGGTATAGCTGCCTTCAGTGTTGGAACAATCTGCATTCACGTGACACGGAGATGGTGTCTGGGAACACTCATTTACATCTGGAAAGAAAACAAATATGTTTAGCTAGCTTAGTATTTCATATAACAGCTACACTTCCACTGACCAGTCCGGTCCGGCTGCCTGGCTAGGAAACACTTCCCATTACATCAAAATTCACCCCCGATCATAGGCCAAGATAGTTTAAAATGCAAAATTTTCACAAATGTCACAATAAAGCCATTTTCATTTTGATCATGGGCGAAAATAGTGTCAAATTCAAAATGTTTGCGCGCTATGCGAGCACATCGTCCAAAAAGCTTTTTTGGAAGCTCGAAGACATGTACAGTATCTCTAAAAAACGAAACCGGTATTTGTATTGCATGCTGCAACTGCAATTTTTTTTCAGCTGTGCCCCTGAAATCTTATTTTGCTCCCCCCCCCGACCAAGAAAGCTGGCTACGCCCCTGGTGTCCTTTAATAGACTTGTATGATGATCTAAGATATCCCAACAACAATATTCGCGCTATTTGAAGGGTAACTCGGTTTGCGAACGGGGCTAGTTCTAGTACTCACCATCTTCTGATTTACAAACAGGGTTCTCATCAGACCATGTGCCATCACTTTGACAGAATGCCTGCTTTTCCCCATCAGGCATGTATCCATCTGCGCAAGTAAATTCTACCTTCTCCCCTGGTGCATAGATATTACCGGCTTGACCAGGAATCACATGACCATTTTGTATGTCCCCTGGGTACTTGCAGGCACTAGATACTGCAACAAAGCGATGTATTAGGTACCGTTACTAGCCACACATTTTTTTCTAATCTAATTCTGGGTATGTATATATAGCATAGATTCAATTTTGAGATGTTGCCGGTTTAACAAAGGATACATAAAACAAACTATTCTTTTCTGAAATATTGCTCCAAAATGAGCAATTTGAGGCCAGTGTGAAAAATATGAGGACGCTTTCAAGTGTTGACCTCCGGGGAGGCCAAAAAATGTGACCTTCGACCTTTATTGCCCTAGAACGGTGCGTCACAGATAGGCAAAACCATTTCTGAATCTGTATAATCCAATAAATAATTTGGTAAGATCTTCAAAAATGTTTGCATAAACTTTGACTGTTCACATCTAAAATTGTCCAATGCTGACAATGGACCAGTTAACATATTTTTCAAATTCAAATTGGTTGTCTTGAGAAGCGAAATACATCACAATAAGTTTAAACAAACAAACAAATGAAGACCTGGCCGTAAGTCCACTTGGCCCCTCAACATGTATACACTAAAGTTGCGTATAGTTTCGTATAGTTTGGTAATGTTTTATACATGTTCAGGGACCAAAACAAATCTTTCACAACCTTTCATGATGATTTCACCCTAGAACATGTATTAAACATTATAAAACCCTAAGAAACTATACGTAACTTTAGTGTATACATGTTGAGGGGCCAAGTGGACTTACGGTCTTCTTGCGCTCAGGTCTTCAAATGTGTTTGCCACCTGGAATTTACCTAGTTCATCTGAATTGACTGATAGAAAAAAAGGTTCGGGCATTTTTGAATTGAAGCTCTACCGTATATTACACAATTTGTGTATGTACAATTTAAAATGCCAGTTCACAAGCTATATGTATTGTGATCCCGATGACCCTTTAATGACCTTCAAATGGTTGATTGATTGATTGATTGATTGATTGATGAAGTAAGTGTTTGCTTGCTTACTTACTTGATTGATTGGTTGATTGATTGGTTAATTGGTTGATTGATTGATTGATTGATTGATGAAGTAAGTGTTTGCTTGCTTACTTACTTGATTGATTGGTTAATTGATTGATTGATTGATTGATTGATTGATTGATTGATGATTGATGAACGGATGGATAACAGAATAATTGAATTGATAAATTCATGAGAATAATTACAAATATAAATACCTACCTTTGTCTTTAAATCGTGCTATTGCTTTGGACAAACGTACATCAAATTGTCACCAAAAAAAATGCTGCCTTTACAAAGTAGTTGTAGAATGGCAGACTGCCCGTAATAAAAAAAACCTATATTTTCCGATAAAAAATCTTTCTTTTCTTTTCCTATTGGGACAAAGATAAACTAATTTTTGCCTCATCTGAAAGACCTGGCTGATTACGCACTGACCTATTTGGCATATGTCTCCCTGATACCCGGTCCCGGTGCAGTTGCATTGGTAATAGTCTATTTCATCAATACACATTCCTTCGTTGTTACATGGGTTACTGTCGCATTCATTTATTGTATCTGGAATGAAATAGAAAACAGTGTGATGATAAATTTTAACAAGTTAAATGTTGGAAAAAAGTGTTAACATATTTGTATGAACACAATATGCGCAAAGTATCTAAATTAACTTTCAAAAGTCTATAGCATTATTTTATATTATTAAAATGACGCTGTAACTGTATGAACCAATGAAATGCGCTTCATTACCGTATTTCAACAATGACGTTCACAGTTTGTCTACATAACAAGAATTAGTTTGTTCATTAAACAGTGTTTCGTCGTCCAAATGTAATATTCTTTAAATAACCTCCGACTATTGATTATGCAGGTGGCTACCTGGGCATCTTACAATTTTCTGCTTTTTATTTCTCCTAGCAATGAATCCGATTATTGACGAGCTACTGAATACAGGGACTCTCATGTGGTTCTCAATTATCTATTAAAGGATATAGGCATACTCGGGTTTCATGGACGTCAATCCCGGGGGAGGGGGGGGGGAGACATGTCCCCTCCAAATTTTGGGAAGAGGGGGGCACAATATCAAATGTCCTACCCCTCCACATTTTGGCAAATTCTTCCTTAGTATCAGTTGGCTTACTTTAAAAATGCAGGCAATTGTCTGCATTAAACCTTAATTTATGGCTCAAATAGTATGTAATTGTAATTCACCTTGAATGGGGACTAAAAATGAAAATGTTTTGCGTGAACAATACGCAGTTGTCTTTCATTGACGCCCCACCCCCGAAAGGAAAAATTCCTCGTTCTTAGTTTACACACACATTTGGTACACACCTTACTTTTGGTATATAATAGTGTAAATTTGCAAATTGTGGCGAAATGAACTCAAATACATGTAGTATGAAACTGAAAATTGGGTCGGAATAATGTTCACGTTCTCAACAAAAATATTTTATAAAATAATAGTGTAAAAAATGTCCACCAAATGCCTCCATTTGGCGCCCATCTTATAAAACTTTCCAACGACTGACGGGGGCACATTCTCCCACAGACACACCTCTGCATTGCGCAAGCGCGACGACAGGCCTGCTTTACGGTCACATTGAACAAAACTTGTGTCCCCCACATTCAACTTCGAATTGACGCCCTTCCTGGGTTTTTTTCCCTATTTTACATACATGACCATGGATCAATAACCCATTAGTGAAAAAATTATGTTTACTAAAAACTATGATGGTAACCAACATCCTAAATGAGACCATATTTTACGCCACGTTATGCTGGTTTCATACAGTCATGCCGCTTGCCGAGCGGCGTGACGCACGCGTATTGCAGACATTATGGAAACAATCAATTATTTGCTAATACGTGTTGCAGCGACAAGCGGCATGAAAGTCTGACATGGGCATTAGGTTCCCTTAGGCTCACGAAAAATGAAACCAATTTATGTACCAATGAATATGTGTAAACCTCCTGCTCTTTCAAACACGGGCGTTCCTACCCCTGTAGCCTGTCGTTCACCATATTTGTTCAATTTTAGGATATTAACAAACAACCAATCCGACCAGTAAACGTATCCGTTATATATTCCAATATCGAATGGGTGAATGTCACGGCTGAAGATGGTAAACAGGTTTATCCTATTTCCCCCATCCAAGTCTGTTGTTTCAATGGCGTTTAGACCAGCGTCACACCAATAAATTCTGTTCCCTGAAATTAAATTGGAATGAAATGAGATAATCTGGTAATTATAAGATATAAACGTGTTGACATATTGGCAACAGATTCATTATCAAGGTAGTTTGTGACTTGTGGTGACATTATATCAATACGACATCGTCTCAAGATCCAATGAAATATACCAGTAGTCCATTAATCCAGTCCTTTGAGTACATGTTCTAAAATTAAGACATGTCCTCCTAAACATTTAGTTGTAAACTTGACGTAATTAAAGAAGAACCGATAGGATTTGTTTTTGTTTTTACTATCTTCTAAACTCCTCAACAAAAGTTTGGAAAGTTTTTCCAAGCATCTGTATCTCAAATTATTTGTGACATATTCATATCGTGTTGCATATCAATTAATTGCTTAAATACTCCTCTTTACAATGACACCCCATTTGAAACAATAACATTTTTCACGGCTAAGTACACGCCTTGTGTTGTGAATGTAGTGGGGTCTCAAACAGAGTTTGCCAAATTGACCATTATTCTGTGCTCAAACAACCCTAGCCACTAACCTCAATAGCGGGTGGAAAAACCACAGGCAGCAGGTCAGGCACCCCCGGGGGGGGGGGCACTCCAACTTTGGAGGTGACGCGTATGTAGGGCTGTTAAGACCCCCTTTTTCAGCATCGCTGTCACCCAAAGACCCCATATTTTTTTACGAACACATGCTCGCTCCGCGCTCTGTCACCCGAAGACCCCCTATTTTTCCATTTGGTCTGTCACCGAAAGACCCTTAGGCCTACAAGTTCAATTTGAACAGCAACTTTCATTTATCACTGATTTTGTTACTTATTTTGAAGAAAATAAAGAAATTTGAAGCCATTTAGAACTAGAAATTCGATTTTCGAGGTTTTTGTGGCACTGTTTTGGTTCTCACCCAAAGATTCCATTTAAAAAAAAGGTCATGTTCTCACCCAATGACCCCATATTTTTTACATTTTGCTCTCACCGAATGCCAAAAATCATGCTCTCACCCAATGACCCCATATTTTTTACATGTTGCTCTCACCGAATGCCCCTTAGTGCGAAAGCGCCAGCCCTACACCTATATCCATTTCAACTTGAAGTGCCCCCCCGGGCAGGCACCTTCTCCTCATGCTGTTCACCGACCTGGTTACACGTTACTGTGGGATGGCATTCCATTCGTCACAGGTCATTCAATGTGGTTGCATATGGGCTTCTCTGGCACGCACAGCACGATCAAGCTGGTCCCACAAGTGTTCAGACGGATTGTGGTATGCCCCCCCCAAGGTCTGGCCTGATGGCAGGCCATTTTGACTCTACTCCCATGTCCTGAAGGTAGTCGTTGACTACCGTGGCTGTGTGTGGCGAGCGGTGCCATCTTGGAGAATTGCATTAGGTCCCAGATTGTGAAGATATGGGATTGCAGCTTGCGGCATAGAATAATGGTCAATTTGGCGAATTCTGTTTGAGACCCCACTACATTCACAAGGCGTGTACTCAGCCGCGAAAAATGTTATTGTTTCAAATGGGGTGTCATTGTAAAGCTGAGTATTGTAGCTATCCATTGACATGCAGCACGATATGTTTATCTTGTCATAGTGGATATGCAGGTCCAATGATATATTAACGTAGCTGTGTATACGTCGTCATTCATCCAAAATGTTATAATACATTGTATAAGCTTAAGCTATAGTAAACGAAAATCTTCATTATCATGTTCCCCTTTTTTCTAGGAATTGAAGAACACTTGCTCATTGTGCCCCTTCAATACATAGACAAAATATTTGCAGTCCTTCATTAGTCTCTCTTAAGGTTAGAAATAGAAACGTATAAAAAACTATAAAAACACGTATAAAGTTGTTCTTAAAGTTTTCTCAGCAATCAAATTTCGCAGTGAGAGAAATGTTGGTGCGTTGGATGTAGCTTTATATTATTTGTGTGTATTTATACCAATTTTTAGAATCCGTTTGAAAATCCTTCGTTTATATCCTTTTAGCGCACCATGTTCACAAAATCAAAAACGCGTTTATTTGTTTTTCAAAATGTGCGCCCGTATAAAACCACGTCAAGTGATTGTTTTCTCCTTTTTTTGTGTTGTACTACAAATCGATCAAAGAAATAATGTTGCCATTTATCAGAACCAAATGCAGTACCGATTAAATTTTAGAAGCCCGTATTGGGGGAACATTTTCGAGAATCTTGCACGACAAAGTACTGTTTTGTCACTTTATCGATTAAAATTAAAAAAATGGCCACCGTTGCCATAGCAACCGGATTAAAACAAAATCCGGTAAATTTTTATCGTCTCACCAAGATACATCATACAACCAAATATGAAGTCCATATGTCTAGTACTTTAGAAAATCACCTGGACGAATTCAGTGGGATGACATGCACAATTTTGTCCAGTTATAGATATTTAACTGAAAAAACCCCGCAGTGTATTCTCTTATATAAATACACCGATCTTATAAGAAATGAGTAAAGGAAGCTAATAACCGCATTTGTAATTCTATACTGAGGTCTTGCAGTACTTGATTTAAGGTCAACGATATATATCAAAACGAACGTTTTTGGCATTTTACTCTCCCGAGAAAAATCATGAAAGTGGGGCGTAAATGACACCACTTGTAGCAGCATCGGGATCTCCTTTATAGAACCCATACAAATCCTCGTGTGTGTTAGCTATACATCATTATGAATTCGGCAGACGGCCGAATCCGGATTCGGCTTTTGGTAAACTCATGTTACGCATGCATTATGTTTGAATTAGAGAACAAGAGACCAATGCTTTACCTATAATAGAGGGCAGCATATCAATTTTTAACGGTCATCGTTGACCGTACTACGATACACCGTTAGCTAACCCTGCATGCCACCTTCTTTTGATAACTAATTACGCTGTTATCATCTGATTTCCGTTAAAAAATGATATGCTGCCCTCAGCATTGATCCCTTGTGATCTAATTTAAATATAATGCATGCCTAAAACAAATGTACCAAAAGCCGAATCTGGATTCGGCCGTCTGCTGAATTCATAACAAATTATATTTGTCTCAATCTTTTGAGTGCAAATAACGCTACGTCGTATTCCTCTCAACCCGCCTAACCCTTTAATCCCGGGCTTTAATCCAAGTCACACCAATACCTTCAAGGTCCAGCGTTAATCCATTTGGTAGCTCAAGACCAGTGTTTACTAGAATCTTCCTCCCACTTCCATCAAGTTTAGATCTCTCTATCTTTGGATTGGTTCCCCAATCGGTCCAGAATAAACGACTTAATTTAAGAAACAAAATTTAAATTGTTTAAAATGTCGTGATTCTCAATAATGTTTCAATAACTTAAACAAGGTTTTAATCTAATATCTGTTATAAAACATCATGAAAGAAAATAATGTTGTTACATTCTAGAATATACATTTTTTCTATTTAAAATAGTTTGCAATTCAGTCTTAGTCTTTAAGACATTGTTCGGATGTGTTCGGGTACGTTTTGTTCGCAGCTTTATAGTGATATTGAGCTCAATGTTGAGATTTAGATTAGATCAATCCCAATGTTGTGAGACGTACACTACATTACGATTTCATAGTGAAGAATGTTGTTACTGATTTTCGTATCACTGGATAGAGAATTAGACCCACAGCTAACCAAAGGTACCAATTATATAAAACAATATAGGTGGGTTTAAAAAAATCCACAGGGGCTGGCACAACCAACATCACAGTGTAACCAAAATTACGTCAGTAAAAAAGACAATGACGAAGACAAGTTGTTTAAAATTTATCCGATCGTGATCAATGGGAGCACTAGAGGCTCGTGGGTTATCTTTGGAAGCTTGGGCTTTTTCCCGGTATTCTCTCTACTGTCTGCTACTTACCCCCCAGCAGAATCCACCACAATTGCCCTGGGTTCATCATGACCATCCTGTAGAATAATTTGTCTTCCAGTTCCATCTAAATTTGCTCTCCCTGTTGTATTGGTACCTGTATCTGTCCAGTATATATGTCTATTTACCACATCAATAGTTAGACCATCAGGAACTGAAAAAGAGATAATAATAATGAAGAACTGTCTAATTTAACTTGAAGTATACAAACGTTGTACCCGTCAAATAACATTGTCATCCTCTTCAAAACCAAAAGCCCAGATCGTAAACTTTCAACAATTCATATTGCGAGTGTTTGTCTGTTTATTAGTGTGTCTCACCCTCTGTCTTTTGTCCTTGTCTGCCTTGTATATGGAAAGTGTTCTTACCTGATACATATCCCACAACAACTTCTTGTTCAGTGCCATCAAGTTTCGCTCTACTAATGATGCGACGTCTAACATCAGTCCAATATACTTTGTGGTCGACTGGATCAAAATCTACAGCAACTGGTTGACCAATATTTTGAAGCGGAAGTGCCTCAAACTCGAGCGTGTCAAGAGGTGCTGCCCATATCTTAACATTAATGAAGTCGGTCACGAAAATTGTATCTCCTATAAATTATAATAAACGTTATGAAGTAAACCATGCAGTGATGTGCCTGATGGGGAAAATGGTACCATATTTGGCCCCAAAACACGGTGTTTTTCGAACTAAAAAGGAAGATGCACATGGTTATTATTATTTCTTTAATTTTTCTTCTATTAGGATTTGTAGGGGGTGGGGACGTTCCTGCATGGAAAACTAGGAGGTGTGGCCCCCGTCTCCCCTGCTTCCGCCTCCTATGGAATTGAGTATCATAATTTTTAAAATATTAAATTCGAAACGATCCTCGAGAAAAGATTAAATGACATCAAGCTAGATTATTGCCTGAAATAAGGACAAAATTACATTCTGAGGCCGCGAAAAACTGTAAGCTACTATACTAACACTGTTTTTCAATTTTCATCTTACTTTGTGGGTGCTAATGTAACAGCAGTCTGAACTAAAGCTACTTATATTAGGATACAGTTACTAAAAATTGAAAGTAACATAATGGCAACCAATACAGGTCACAAATGCCTTGAAGATTATGGAACATTTCACCGCATTCATCTTATTCAAGTTATGTAGATACTTCCTGGGAAATACATGTCTGCGCAAGACCAATAAAACATTTTTGTAACACATGTGGTAAAATAAGTTTATTTTCAGGTTTTTTTTTCTTTAGTAAATTGTGCTTTATTCCCTGCTAAATTATGAGAAACGGAAAAACATTATCAAAAATCAAAATTTACAAAAAAGATGTACGAAAACAATATCGCTGTATAATGTACTAAATGGATAATAAAATAAGTAATAAAATAGTGTGCATATCGTCGCTGGCCAGGGTAAACCAATGTAGATTTTGACCTTTGAAATCATAATATCCTAGGTCCTTTTAAAACCTCATAATGTGCTGTTGGCATTATGTTCACTCAGAATTAACATTTCCTAGAAACCAAGTGCATTTTTATAGAAGCAAAAGCAAAAGCAATTGCTGAAGCAAAATATCACATCACATCACATCACACCACATCACATCACACCACATCACATCACACCACACCACACCATTATCACATCGTAACGCCTATATACATTATTTATTGTAGTTACAGGCAGTATTAAAACTAAATCCAATTTTCCTTCTAGGATGTTTTAAAAGTGGGTTTAAATCTCCCACAGGTGGTTTTGAATTCAGAGGTCAACTGCACATATATACGAGTGACGAGTATTGTACATACTTGCAATCACAAGAACGGCAACATTGACAGCCATTATAAAGATGTAGCAATTCAATCCACCCATAATGGTGAGGAATCAGGAAAATACTTAGCAGTTAACTTCTACAAATGTTCAATGATACACCTAAGAATAAACATAATTGAGAAAGAATTTTAGAAAGTCATTGTATCTCGACCGGTCTTGTTCACATACACATCATTCTAATAATATATCAGGTAACATTTATTCACCGACACCATTCGCAGATCTACAAAATAACTAACAACTACATACCTGTAATACATGTATCTGGTTCCTATTCTTTTTTCTCCTTTCTACGCAATTCCCATTAGTGCAAAATGAACTGGCCTCAAAAAGAAACTTATAATCCTGAACATTAAAATGAATAAAAATTACACACCGGAATACTTCAATACTCTACTCTAAACACATGTCAGTAACCAAGCAGTTGTCCAACTGACACAACAGTAAAATGCACTGAAACGAAACAATTTCCGGGACCACATTCAGTAATCCTGTGTGCAATTTGTGTTCATTTTTATAGACAGGATTTTACGATTTGACGTTGTGAAAAATTATAAGTTTCTTTTTGAGGCCAGTTTACTAAGAGAAAATCTCTATATTTCTTATCCTTTTGTTGCTTAAGCACTTAACCTGTTAAATTGATGGTTGCGTGGTACTATACAGATTATTAAAGACTGGTTGAGTCTTCTGAGTTGAACATTCTTTTTTACGGGCCTGTATTGCAACAATACAAACGCAAGTACTTTGCCTGATAGAAATATGACGTTTGTTTTGTTAGGCGCTGTACAATAAATAAATTTATGTGCCGTAGAGCGTAGACTTTCCGAGTGACAATGCTGAAATCGTTTACCTCAAAATGGCAAATGGTGTAGATAGCTTATGCTGGCACAGTTTGCAGATAATTTTAACATTTTTCATTTCTTGTATTTTATTGCGTAACCACTGGTAATATACACATGGTGCCTTCGCTTGCCCCAACGCGTAGTGTTGAATGTGAATATGAATATGAAGCATGATAACATGAAGTATCTCACCGCCCTTATCATGTTCCTTTTTAACTGACTGTATTAATCATTTGAACTTCAAGTGCAAACCCCCCCCAAGTCCTTTTCGATATCTGACAGCTGAAACCCCAAAGTACATTTCGATCTGTGTAACTGTCAAAACCCTTTTCATTTTCGATATCTCTGCAATTGCCGAAACCCCAAAGTCCTTTCATATGTATGACAACTATATCTACTCACCGATCCGCATGCTTAAGGTTTAATTAAAGCTCCTCATTAATTTTCCAAACCAGAACTTCCATCAATTCCTGAAAATTCAGATTATACGTTTTTGAAACATCCATAGATGTGCTAAAACAAATTGCTGAACTGAAGTGAAAGTAATCTGATAAAGTAAAAATCTTATTTTTAAAAGGTATAATAGAAAAAATTACCTACTTTTTATTGCGCAAGTGAGACTTTCGAATACAAGGAAAAACGCTTGCAGTTGACACTGGATAGTAATTTACACTAACAGAGCGCATTATTGGTCTATTTGCAACTGACCTTTTCGGTAAATCCCATAAGCCTTTGCGGTTAGACCTGAGATGTCGTCACGCCGATGCGCACATTGTTACTGCGCATTTACCATCTCTGAAATGGGCAGTAGCGAAGTTCACTAAAAGATGTTCGCATCTGCGTGACGTCAAATGACGACATCTCAGGTGTACTCACAAAGGCTTATGGGATTTACCGAAAAGGTCAATATGCATGAGATATTATGAGCAAATTGAAATTGGAACAGAAACTTTCTGATTGTCGCTTCAATTTTACGAGCGAGAGACAAGCCAAGAAAATGATATTTCACAACAAAGACTTGAGGTCAATTAAATGTTAGTGTGTCTTTTATTAGGACAACAAGGATGAGAGCAATACGAAAGAGCATGGTTGTTATTATTCCTGTTTAAAATAGTCACTACGCTTCAGTTTCAGTGTTTGTTCTGAAGACTATTATAATGTCTAATTGAAAATACTGAAACCGAGCCCGGAAATGAATCATAAATATCATAATACGTGACAGTCTCTGGGAAATTACAGAAATGTCCTTACCCAGGGGTCAGCAAGTCAATCAGTATAGGCTAGACAAAATAAAGAAAAATTGTATAATGAGGAATTACTCCATCAAAGGTACAGACTTGAGATTTAGTATGGAATATTTTTTCCGCAAAATTCCAAGACTGGTCTGGAAGGGGTCTGCATAAACCACGCCGGTTAAATATTAATTGCGGTGTATCGGGAGATTGTGTAAAGTAATTTATTGACAGAAAATATGCTTTCCATTAGTTTACATTGTGGCGCTCATAATGTAGAGAATTAGCCTAAAAGGGCGGTTTTAAGGAGATTTTTGTGGGGGTAAAATTTCTGATTTTGAGCAACAGCATTCTGATATAATCAAATTTATTGAGGCTTAAGGTGATATTTACTGAACCTAAATACCAATAAGTGTTCATCAGAACTGAAATACATAAAGTGGTAAGCACTCAGAAAGTTTGAATGGCCCCCTGGGGCCAAATATTGTAAACTTAGTGTACACAAAGAACTAGTGTGAGTTCGTTGGACATGTTTCTTAAATAGTAAAAAGTAAACAAGAATATTCTGTAAAAGGTATGGAGCCCCCATCAACATTCTGCACTGTAACATGTGCAGTTACCTAGTTTGGGGATTTATACCCCAAGCTATTGTAATCCAGTTGGTTTCTGCTTCCTCTTCTTCCTCTGCCCTTTTTCTGTCAACATTATTCTAGCTGAGACATTCGTTGACCGATTTTGACCATTATTATGCTGTGAGAATCTTCCATCCTATTGTTGTGACGATAATTCAGTCAATAATTGATTATTGATCATAAGCCATGTTAACCATTCATCAAGTGAACGTTTTTATATCCGATTACGTGCATCAATTGCACTGAGTGAAACAAGGATTTGTTTCTCCGTTAATAAAGTCGCCACTCCTTGCTAGCCCTGCGACTGATGCAGCCACTCAACTTTGGTTCATGATGAATAGTTAAGTTAGACTGGTAACATGATGACGATTATAATGTCATCATGTCTTGCACGTGATTCATATTAAATTATACTACTTATGTGATGTAACTCTGGTAAGATTTTATATTAATTCATACACTCATATTGTTTTGATCAGTTTATCTGATAAAGTAATTTCCTAATAAATTCTTATACTTAATTTCTGTTTCATCTTGTTCATTTCGAGATTGTCATTCCCGTTCCCGTTCATTCCCTCATCCCATGGGACTCCAAATCTGGTACCTCGCTCTTCCTTGCCATGACTAATTCCCCAATTAAAATTCATAATACTATACTTTATATACTTTGTAAAAAATTATTTTGGATATCTGGCACCCGCTGGAGTCTTAACACTTTTTTCACCCGATATCGGAGGTCTCTGCATCAGCTTACAGTCCACGATCAACGTACATGTAGCGTGTAGATATCTAACAATGTTTAGCGACACACTTTAAACGGTTGCAAAATGTTATCGAGAAAATCACAATTTTTACAAAAAAATCAAATTTTTGACCAAAAATCTCATTTTTGACCAAAAATCAGATTCGCAGAGCATAACAATTCTCACGATACACAAAGATATTGGTCTCACTGTGAGTTTAAAACACACAGCTTGACCAATATCGTTGTGTACCATGCTCAATCCATCCAATTTTATAGCAGACATGGTTACAACAGTCGTTGAACAAGGCAGTACATATCACATGACACTGATTTCAGCTAAAATGCTTCTTCTCCTACATAAAACATCCTGCACCCGACACACAGACACATGATATACACGTAACACATTATGTCCATACGGGTCGTATGGGCACGATACTGCCGTGCTGGGTTGGATAAGGTTAGGCGTATTATCTTAGGCGTATTTTGAAGGTATCCGCCATCTATAGTAAACAGCCTCAAAGCGCTTTACATTTAGTCCGCCGTCATTAGAATATGTCGGAACCAAGTTTGCAGCCTACAAATGGCGCAGGGTTCATCAGTACGACGACTGTGACTACCCCTAGCAGCTTCCCATTGTACCTGGGTGGGGGAGGCAAGCGAGGCAAAGCGCCTTGCCCAAGGGCGCAACACGGTGGTGGGACGGGGACTCGAACCCACGCATGTCGAGCAATCTCTAAGATTATGAGTCCAAGGCTGTAACCACTGAGCCACCGTGTCCTCAATATAAGTATGGGTGACGGTCTGTCGATAACATAAGGGCGCCCCATTGAAATACGTGTAAAAACACCGGTTTTCTTTGCTCGTTTTGAGGCCTTTTGGGCTCGTTTTAAGATATTTTATGATAACCAGTCGATTGCAAATCGATGAAAGTTTAACATATGTTTCAATGTATGGGTAGCTTTCCACCTCGTTTTCCAGCTACGATGTCACTAAGACTGCCAACCTGTTTCTGCCGTTTATTTATTTCGCGGACCTATTTTCTCGATGATTTTACAAATGCGACTCATGTATAGGCTTTATACTTTTATTTAAACTATAATTCGCTACTCTCTCTGTTTATTAGTCTAAAGACCAGCCCAAAATACATCAAAAAGGGTTTGAATATTACCGGAACTCGTTAGGGTTACACAAATGGCGCATTGATTTAGTTGTGTGCTCCCATAAACACATTTTCATTATCGACTGCCCGTCACCCAGTAGAGACAGCCCGTCACCCCTTTGGTTACTCTGGCTTTCTTGCCCTGCGGGGCCCTTATATTGGGGTCCCACTTGGAGTGTTTAGTCGTCGTATGGGAGTCGCCAAATATCAACAAAAACAATGAATAACCGTGCCTAAAAAAATTAACCTTAATGTTAGAAGCCTGAGTAACCTTAATGTAACGGCCTAGAAATATAACTTATAAAAATACTAGTTTTTATATTCCACGGTGTTAATACACCCATGGTGTGTAATACAGAATATCCATGTGTTACGTGTACATATGTGTTTATTGGGTCCATGACGTCACTTACACAGAAGCATTGGCTATACCCAGTACCCATAGCTTCCTCACAGAATTGGGTCAAAGGTCATTAAGGGGGTATTCCCGGTATATAACCAAAAACCGTCAAAATGCTTCTTCTGCTACATATTACATAGCACGATGACGTCACCCAGTGCCCATAGCCTCTTCACAGAATTGGGGTCAAACGTCATTAAGGGTGTAAAATCTTATGCATTATCTGGACATCTGAAAGGGGTATGGTGCTCAAACTCGGTGACAACAAATCTCATGACCAGGGGAACATTTTGCAGGGGTTAGGTCAAGAGTTCACACCAGTAAATACAAGTCTTCTACACCCTGGGAGAAAAAAATCAGTGTTTCAAACGAGGAAACGTGCAACACGACTTAATTTAATACATTAGAAAAGGCTTAAAAGCCAACTATTAGGCCCTGATTCACATTTAATCCTCATTTAAGCCTGGGAAATAGATTGTCTGTGAAAAATGAGCAGTATCCGACCTTTTATAACGATTTGGCTAAATGTGTTACATTTCAGAAACATCAAGCTATTCGTGAGGTTGTGTATGCTGTATGGGCTATAGGGTGATCTAGTCGGCATTTTACTAGAAAAAAATGCTGGACTCCGTATATAATTTCTACAATGGATGACTTCATCTGACCTTCGACTTGCAGAAAGTTTTGAAGAACTGAGTCGCTCTGGAATCAAGAAAATGACGTTTTCCTGGACCATGTTTGTACAGAAAGTCAATGTGGGCTATTTACTGGTGTGCACCCTCAAAGGTCATGCATATGTCAAATTTGAGAAATGCATTTTCTGGACATCTGTAAGGGGTACGGGGCTCAGGCTTGGTGACAAAAAACTTAATGACCAGGGGAACATTTTGAAACACTTTGCATAGGTCAGATCAAAAGTCATCTGGGGTCAAATCTTAGAATTTTATTTTCTGGACACCTGTAAAGAGGTACGGGAATCAAACTCGGTGGCAACAAACTGGGATTATGGAACATCATGCAGGGGTCAGGTCAAAGGTCATCTGGGGTCAATTCTTATAATTGTATTATCTGGAAATCTGTAACCGGTATGGGACTCAAACTCAGTGATAGCAAACCTTGTGACCAGGGGAACATTTTGGAACATTTTGCAGGGGTCAGGTCAAAGGTTATCTGGGACCAAATCTTAGAATTCATTATCTGGTCATCTGTAAGGGGTACGGGCTCAAACTTGGTGACAACAAAACCTCATGACCAGGGGAACATTATGGAACATATTGCATGGTCAGGTAAAAGGTCATCTGGGGTCAATTCTTATAATTGTATTATCTGGATATCTGTAACCGGTATAGGACTCAAACTCGGTGATAGCAAACCTTGTGACCAGGGGCACATTTTGGAACATTTTGCAGGGGTCAGGTCAAAGGTTATCTGGGGTCAAATCTTAGAATTCATTATCTGGACATCTGTAAGGGGTACGGGGCTCGAACTTGGTGACAACAAAACTTCATGACCAGGGGAACATTATGAAACATCTTGCTGGGTCGGGTAAAAGGTCATCATGGGTCAAATCTTAGAATTGTATTATCTGGATATCTATAAAGGGTACAGAGCTCAAACTCGGTGACAACGAACCTTGTGACCAGAAGAACCTTTTCGGAACATTTTTCAGAGGTCAGGTTGAAGGTCATCTGGGGTCTTTTTCTAGACATCTGTAAACTCGGTGAAACAAATTTTATGATGAGGGGAACATTGTTGGAACAGTTTTTTGTTTCTCGACAGCTCATCCATGTATGGCAGGTAATGGAATCTTGAATCGTACACAACTATTTTTCAGATGGGTAGCTAGGGCTACCATTCCCGGGTGTACCATTCCCCAGTGCACATCATCAAATTTTTAGTGTACATGTTACCACGTAAGTTTGAGGTGGTGGGTCTCTGGGAGATGACTGCGTACCGGAAAAAGGGGACTTTTATAGCTGCGACAGGTCAAAATCAAAGGTATTTCATAGCTTCTGGTTGAAAATCGTCTGACCAAAAAAATAGCAATTTAGGGGTCTTTTAGATATGGTACTATCAAAATCAATGGTCTTTCAGCGCTCTTTTTTGGGCAAAATTCAAGGGGCTTTCGGAGTAACGTGGTACAAATTTAAACAGCCTTTTTTTAGGCGACCATCCCCGTATGGTCATTTGTATTAAGTGCTCCCTGGACATTAAATGTAGTAAGCTATTGGGCACAGAACTGAGTAATGCGTTTTCTATAATTTCTAAACATGTGTTCCCGTGTTCATTCGCAAGGTAACCGGAACCACAGAGAACTACAACAAACGAGTAACAGTTAATATAGGCCACTACTCTAAAGTTAAAATGATATACGGTATAGGCTATTCACTGATTATTTGGCGGCATTCGGACATCAATCGTGACATCATTCTTCATGATTTCATAAGCAGACTGCCCGCTCGCGTTCTCGTTATTTGCAGTGTTCAGGTCTGGTTTACTGGTACTTATCATCGCTTGCTTATTACTTGAGCTATTCACGACCTCACCACTTGCGCTGTTCGCGTTCTCGTTATCTGGACTACTCAAAGTATCATAGGCTGGTGGCAGTCCCGGAGGAAGCCTGCTTGGTGGTCTATCGTATTGAGGCATTTCGTACAATCCATTTCCAGTTATTTCGTCATAGATGCGATTGAGTGTTCCTTGCTGCTGCCCAAAGCCAATTCTATGGGAGTAGAGACTAGGCCCAGGCTCATAGGCGCCGTTAATCGTGTTAACGGATTGAGCTGGAGTAAAAGGTCGATTATCTGAGTGATGTGCGCATGCGTGGAACCGTGCGGACGTCTTCCCAATTTTGTCTGCAATTTAGGCCATCTTTTCCATCTGTTTGGCTGATCAGCGCAAGATATTTCATCAGTCTTGCCGGATTACATATCTGGATAGTTCCTTTCTTGCCTACCGTTGAGTGGAAGTATGCTTGGTGTGTTTTGATCCATAAAACTGCAGCCTGATCCACCAGTCAATTTATTTGTTCGCCAAACCAAGTGCATGCCTGTCGAATTCAACAACCTTCCGAAGTATCGTATTTACCGTAGTCATAGCGATCGTGGACCCACAGGTAGGCCAGTATATTTGCCAGTGTACTCAGCAATGCATCCCTTGATGTTACCAATCCTTTGCTGTTACCAATCATCTGTATCCCCGTTGCTGATGCATGATGTTGCTTGCTTGTGATTGCTGCCTGTTCATGTTGCTGTGATACATGTGTTTTATACAGTGTAAACTGTTGTTGCCATGCCTACCTAACCTTACCAATCCTTTGTTACCAATCCTTTGCTACCATTACCAATCCTTTGCTGTTACCAATCATGTCTCCATCCCTGATGTTGATGTATGACGTGTGATATTGCTGTAGTGTGTTACCAAGTTTATAATTTCTGTAAACTGTTGTTGTTATACTTTGCTGTTACCAATCCTTTGTCACCCACGTACCACTACCAATCATGTCTCCATCCTCGATTACTGATATTGATGCATTTATGTGTGATTTTGCTTGTGCCTGTTGTTGCTGTAACTAAGACATGTATCTCACAAGTAATAAATAACTGTTTACTTGCTTATGCATGCCATGCTCACCAAATCTTTACCATCATGATATTGAGATTAACGTTTACCCATGCTGCACTACTGCTTGGGTTGCTGATACAGCTGAGTGGAGATGTGGAAACCAACCCAGGACCCAGACCCTCAAAATATCCTTGTGGGGAATGCGGTAAGGCCTGCACTGATTACAAGGGAGCAAAGGCTAGTATTTTATGTGAATCTTGCAACGCGTGGTATCACGCTGACTGTGTTAACATTGACGCCCCCATGCTATCCATTTTGGGAAGATCTAACATCCCCTGGGAGTGTTGCAATTGTGGCCTATCAAATCCTTAGTAGGAGTTCAACTAGCTCGTGCCCACCACTCATCTTCTCCATCAAAACAACAACACCCAGTAGTCAGTGCTGCCAACTTACGCACCCTGGTGATCAACTTCCAGAGCATATTCGCCAAGAGGGAAGTGTTTTGGAGCCTGTTGGAATCTACCAAGCCTGACGTCGTCATGGGCTGTGAAACATGGCTGAAACCAGGCGTGGCGCAAGGTGAAATTTTTCCACCTGGTTATAGTGTATACAGAAAGGACAGGAAGGATGGTTATGGAGGAGCGTTACTGGGCATTACCAACAGCCTTAATAGTCATCAGGTATCAATTGACGCTGATGCAGACATTGTTGCAGCCAAGGTATGGAATGGAAACAACAACATCATCCTAGGTGCAGTCTACCGCCCTACTAATAATGATCAGCAGTACTTGGACAACTTGAATCAGGCCATCAAAGACTTGTGTACCTCCAACCCAAGCGCACCTGTCTGGATCTGCGGCGATATGAACTTACCGGATATTGATTGGGATACTGAACAGATTAGCTCCCACCAGTACAGAAAGTCAATCAACGAGTCGTACCTACTAACACTTGCCAGTGTAGGTTTGGAGCAGATTGTCAATACAAGAATTTTACAAAACTACTTCATTTTCAATCCTTTCCACGTAGTCAAATACCTATAAATACGCCTCGTGATGCACAGTGATTATCACTCCGAATACAGATCATCGATTGATATTTGAATCCGTGGAAAGGGTTGTAAATGATATGAGGGAGTTTCGTAAAATTCTTATATTTCAAGAATGGTGTGGTCAACTGTCAACATTAAAAAAGTATGTGATAGCTGATTTATTCTTCAACCACACCAGTTATTTAGTTATGCATAGGCCGAATAAAAAATATACATGTTTCTCGTCCGCGCCCTCCTCCTTTTTTGAAGATGTTTCAAATTTCTTTTTATTTTGTAAACTTTCAATTATAACTTGTAGAAAAAGATGTTTCAGAAGTTGAAACTTATTTTACAGCTTTGTAAATGCATAATACATCACTTAAGAAGAGTTTTGTGATCACTAGAGGACCCTACCTCTCAATACAACACAATAAAAAGGGTCTCCTCCTTTTTCTCAGATATTAATCTGTATGTCGAATACCCAAAATATGGTGCCAAATACAGGTATTTAGTGTCGTTTTCCAATAGAAAATAGAAAATAAAAAGCCCCTAATCCTCCTAATTTTCAAAAACCCGGACGAGAATCATATTTTTATTTTTACTTGGCCTTAGTTGGTGCGATAAATACCCAAACAATTAAGTTTCCGACGATACAGTTCTTTTAGGGACACCCTGTATATTCCTTATGTGTAATGTCAATGTGAAAATATAGAAAATGGAAGTGAAATGGTAGAAAATTGGCAAGGCCAAAAAATAAAAGGTACAACCATTTCCACTCGTACGGTAATATGGTTGGGTGACTGCGTTGAATAGCAGTAGTATGGCTGGAGGGAAAAATATTGAGTTTGTTGAAAAGGCAGGGTTACCACAGACACGACTTGACAGCCCAATTAGGTGACCTTTGCGGGATATCCCAGTGACCTGTGACCATTTCCAGCCCAATTGGGTGACTTTTGCAGATTATCCCCAAGACCTCTTACCATTTTCTCTCCCATATTATAATAGTGACTATTTTTGTATAATATCAACATCACAAAAATGTTGTCATCTTTTTAATGTCTGATTTTATTCGTCTCGTTTAATATGAGAATTTTTATGAACAACATTTTAAGAATACTTTAACCATTATATAACCCAATATATTGTGTTATTGAAGCAATTTGATCAAAACCAAAACAAAATTATATCACGTTTATAACGTTTAAAACCAGTTTGTGTCCTATATGTAGTAAAAGGTTAAAAGAGATCAATCATCATTGAGCTCTAATTGACCAATTGTGCGACGTTACCTATGTAATGAAGCGTCATAGATGGTGCAAACTATTGTTTATTTGTAACAACTTGTGACTATTTAACTGAAAATCAGTTTTCGATAATGATCCCTGCTTATGTAAGAGCCCAAAATAAATGACATTTGACATTTTCACTTATAACTTGAGAATGGAGCGTCACGGATCAAACTATATTTTTCGAATCCTTACCGGCCAGAGGAATACATTGGAGTAGTTTTCAACAAAATTTCAGCATGATTATTTGACCACTTTCCCAAAAACCAAAAACCACCACATTCATACACTCTTCAATTGACCTAAAACATCGCTCAGATCTTTTATTGTATCTTGTGTATGGTTCAAAATTTTGGCTTAGAGCGGGTTCCCTAGTAATATAATATCCAGATCTATGATTTTGTAGAGTATGTCTAGCTATAGGTCGTAGATATGGTAAACAAGCTCACAAAGCCACTTTCATTTATCATACTTTACTAAAAATTATTAAATTTACATATTTATTTACTATACTATATTAAAAGTTATTAAAATGTACATATTTATTTTTTTTAAATAAAAATTATTAAAATGTACATATTTATTACCTGCATGCATACTCCATTCTGAGCCGACTGACACCGTCTGGTGTCGGTGGCTCAGAATAGCCGACAGCACGCCACGTGCCAAATATTGGGTCTGAAGACGTCCAAGAGAACACTGGATGAAAGCTTCCTCTCGGTAAGCAATTTCAAGTTTGTGACAAATAAGAAAAGTTAAACACGTACATATTTATTGATTATAATTATTGTTCTTTATTTTCGTGACCAGGTTTATCTTGCTAGATGGAAGAAATACAACGTAAGCCTTGTGAATTTGACTCGCCCGTCTCGCAGCAATTACTTTTCATCTTCCGCAAACAAACTGAAACAGTTTCAACCAAGTCCGTTTGTAACTCAACTGCTTGGCTATTGCTCATCTATTCCCGCCATTGTCACAGAGTATCACAGATTTGGGTCGTTAAAAACCATCAACAAGATCTTAAAAGACACCGATGAAGACAATGGGGCGACGAGATTCCAACTTTGCCTTGATTATGTTAAAATAATTCATTTTCTTCATTCAGGTCCAACTGGTGCTTATGTCATGTGTGATACTTATACCTTAATTCAAACACTTTCACAATTTTTAGTGACTTCTGATCTCCATATTGTTGTTAACAATTTAGACCTACTTCCTCTGGTCAATTCGTCCAAGGGAATTTTAACAACTTGTTGGGGAAAATTTAAAGTCACCGTGGAAGCTGGACAATTTGTTGCTCCCGAGTGGGGTCTTCCACAAATGACGAAGCAATGGAAGTGCCAGGTTATGATGAGAAATCAGACATCTGGAAGATTCCAGCGGTAGCGGATTATTTGTTAGGAGCAGATCTTCATGGAAATCTTACTAGGCTCTTATTATCCAAACTTCACCAAAAGTGTCGCAGTACGGATCCAAAACTCAGACCAACGGCAGCTAAAGTTTTAAAAGGATACTTAGATGTACAACAAACATTGAAAATTATAGAACAAAGTGTTCATTCAATATCATAACTTCTTTTTAAAGGAGTATTTCGTAATTTTAGCATCCCTTTTAAGGGAATGGTTCAATAGGGCCTAGATATCCACAAAAATGCTTATTATTGAAATTTCAGTTGATTTGAAAACATGAATTTGCGAGGTACACAAATACATTTATTGCAGTGCTCCCATAGGGGACTGTTCTGTGATTTCTGTCTGTCGCAGACGAAAACAAAACATATCGGTTATGTCTTTGACAAACAACCGAATCGGCCAGAATGATTTTGCACTCAAACATTATGTAGACACAAGAGTACTTTAAATCAGCATTGATCAGTTGCAGTTTAATAACAACAATTATTTTATTCAGGATTTCAGATTGTCTATCAATTATTAGTTAATAACCTTTCACTCATTTTTTTTCAATTACTGTTATTTTTTCTATACGTACATTTATTAAGTATACTGCTAAGACCACTGCGCTTTACAATGAACAGTGATGACAGATTATACAAATTACCACACAAAGTTTTGTAATGTTTACGTCATTGGTTGGTATAAAATTGATAAAGTGATGCGCAATTTAAGTTAAGAGGTTGTCTGACGCATTGGGTATCACTTTTGTGTGAGAGTACCTCCCACCCTCCAGTAAACCTTCTAAGCGAAAAAAAATTCGTTTGACAGGGATAATGGTAAGAAACGCTGAATGTTATCTTTATTAAGTTGTACGCGTATTACTTTAAGGGATCTAAAATGAGCGTTTATTGCGTTTCGACAGTATTTTCTGTGGGACATGAGAGCACCTCAGACCTATCGAATTGCATTCTGAATACGAAGCATGTCAAATATTTGTCATTTTTTGAAAATCACAATATAATACAAATTTTATGACAAATTATAAAAATTTGATATTTTTCAAATTTTGATATATAACAGTCCTCGAAGTAAATTATATAAATCTAATGACATATTCTTAAAGTGTATGTAGCAGGGAGGAAAAGCCGACGGTCAATTGAAAATTTTGACCTTTCATATTGAAGATATGGATTTTTTCCCCAAAAGACCTAATTTTTTTTTTGGTGTTTTGGGGGAAAAATCCATATCTTCAATACGAAAGGTCGAAATTTTCAATTGATCGTCGGCTTTTCATCCCACCTACATACACTTTAAGTATAAATCATCAGATTTTTAAAGTTTACTTCAAGTAGTGTTAAATATCAAAAATATCAATTTTAATGATTTGCCATAAAATGTGTATTAAATTGCGAATTTCAAAAATCAAAATTATTTGATATCAGAATGACATTCTTCGTATTCAGAATGCAATTCGATATGTCTGATGTGCTCTAATGTCCCACAATAAATACTGTCCAAACGTTCATACCCCAGCCCTTAAGTGTGACCTCATTTGTATTCATTCGTGAGTCCACATTCATAGCTTTTACAAAATGTCACAACAATAAAGAGAATATAATATTATGCGGAGACGAAGATGAAATAAATCTAAATCTTAAATTAAGTGACAATGCTATAGTAGTTGATGTTAGAGATGATAAATATCTGAGTAATAGTAGGCATAGCCTATACCTTCATATCCATGACGATTGTGTAATTTCAACATAAAATCCATTATAACACAATATAATTTTTTTTGGAATTTACCAAAACCAAAGTAATGTAGACCAGGGGGCACTTCAATTTTTGGTGAAACAGATCGAAAACCTAACAATTCTAATATGACATGTCTTTGTTTAAGACATTCAGGGGTGAAAGTAACTCCTTTGCTGTCTGTATACGGGATAACACCAATAGCTCATCCATGTACCCCCAGGTAATGGAATCTTGAATCGTACACATGTAACTATTTTTCGGGTGGGTAGTTAGCTATTTAGGACTACCATTCCCGGGTGTACCATTCCCCTGTGCACATCATCAAATTTTTAGTGTACATGCTACCACGTAAGTTTGAGGTGGTGGGTCTGTGGGAGATGAATGCGTACCTCAAAAGGGGGACTTTTATAGCTGCGACAGGTCAAATTCAAAGATATTCATGGCTTCTGGTTGAAAATTGCCTGACCAAAAAATAGCAATTTAGGGGTCTTTTAGATATGGTATTATCAAAATCAATGGTCTTTCAGCGCTCTTTTTTGGGCAAAATTCAAGGGTCTTTCGGAGTAACGTGGTACAAATTAAAACAGCTTTTTTTAGACGACCATCCCCGTATGGTCATTTGTATTAAGTGCTCCCTGGACATTAAATGTAGTAAGCTAGTGACCACAGAAATGAGTAATCCGTTTTCTATAATTTCTAAACATGTGTCCCCGTGTTCACTCGCAAGGTTACCGGAACCACATTATTTGACCGTATATTTCCCGTTTGGGAAATCTTAGGGAATTTCCGGAAATCTGAACTTAAAATGAATATAGAATTGTTTTGTTTTAATTTTTTTGAGGTATAATAGTAGCCTGAAAAAAAATCATTTTAATTAACAAAAGGTGTAGCTTCGGAAATACCCCAAAAATGCTATTTTCCCGAATTTGATTAAAAATTCACATTTAAAAAGTAAATGAGATATTTCAATTTTTCTTTTTGATTTTGAAAGCATTAGTCAAGTTACATAAAGTAGTGCAAACAAATGGGCTTAAATTTGATTGCAAAGGTGGTTTCTAGAAGAGGGGTAATTTTATTTTGTTGCAAAACCCCTTACATCCACAAAAGGTGCAATATAAAATAAATAATAAAATAAATAGGAAGGCTTGAAAATTGTACCAAACCTATTCTTTTAGTTTTTATTCATCAACACTTCTTCCAAACCCAAATTGGATCAAATCGAACAAGTAATACTTGCACAATTAAAAAAAAGCTGTTTTTCTCAAAAAGTGAAAAGTGGATGTAAGGGGTTTTGCAACAAAGCTCTTCATATAAAGAATAAATAAATAAATAAATAAATATATAAATAATAAATAAATAAATAAATAAATAAATAAATAAATAAATTAATTAATTAATTAATTAATTAATTAATTAATTAATTAATTAATTAATTAATTAATTAATTAATTAATTAAATAATTAATAAAACATTTAAGAAAGACACAGAGAAAGAAAGAATGATATAAAGAATGAAAGAAAAAGAAAGAAAGAAAGAAAGAAAGAAAGAAAGAAAGAAAGAAAGAAAGAAAGAAAGAAAGAAAGAAAGAAAGAAAGAAAGAAAGAAAGAAAGAAAGAAAGAAAAAAGAAAGAAAGAATGAATGAAAGAAAAAAAAGAAACTAATAAAAAATTAAATTAAATGAATAAATAATAAATTAATTTAAAAATTTAAAAAATAAGAAAGAAAAAAAAGAAAATCATGTACTAAATTGATAATAAGTAAAAAATAAACAAATAAAAAAAAGCAAAATAAAAAGAAAGACGGAAAGAAAGAAAGAAAGAAGGAATGAAAGAAAGAAAGGGAAATAAGTCATATATTTACAGTGAACAAATAAATAAATAAAAATAAATAAATAAATAAATATATTATGAGCTATTATCGACCCTGAGTGGAGTAGACTTACTATTGTCTGTCCAATTAACTTAGACACCCAGTTTTTGTTACTTATTTGAAAAAATATCCACTTTCAAGGAACTTTCAAGAAAGTCATGAAAGAAAAGTGTTAACATTCGCTGAGACCTAACAGGATTTTTGTGTTTCCAAAGCATTGAGTGAGAGTTTACCAGAAATTCTATTGAAATTGGAAGGTTTTTCTCAACACTTTAAAAATAATCCGGTAGAAGTTGGGTACCATTATTTTGGAAGGTCTCATTATACAGATTTGTAGGTATTCAGCATCGAAGTGGTTACGTAATTCTCTTGGTTACCGGATCACGCTACTTTGGTATGCCTTCGAGTGCCATATACTTTATGTGGTGATCATTTCGATCGTGGTTCATTACTCTAGCGCGTGATCCCGTTGACATAGTAACATTACGTAACTTCGATACTGAATTGTGATTTTGGATAGTGAATGGATGAATAGTAAATTAATTATACTCCTCACCAAAAACATTCTATAAAAATGAAAAATATAATTCAGTTCATAAAATGCAGACAGTGTTTCTTATTGGTATATTTATTCTTAGTGTATTAACGCAGTGATCCCAGTTGTCCCTCAACCAATTACAACAATTCGGCGCGGTATTTGAATCTTGTTCTGTGCATGCTTTTGGCTTGGCCCAATTCCAAGAAAATACAAATTGTATGCCCTATGAATGTTCTGATGTTATTGGTGAGGAGTATAATTCACAATACACTCCAGACGCACAGTAACTTACCCTATCATTTGTTATAATGCACCAACTGTGACATCTTTTGAGTTATAGAGGTTGTGCATGAAATTATTGATTGGCTCCAAACAAAGGATTTGAACCAGTGTCCTTCACCGAAATCCACAGTCCATTCAATCAAATATTGTCATCAACCTATTTGATCGTAGTGTATTTGTTATGCGTGTGAGACGACCTCTCGCGTTGATTGCAAACATGCTTTTGTTGAATGCATTTGAGTAGACCGCCATTATTGTGAAGTAGTAAAAGGAATTAAAGATCAAAAGAGAAAGGGTGTCATCACTGATCAATATGCATGACTACAATGTTCAAACACCCCTTACTGTAAATAGATTATCCCATCAAAAGTTTCAAGTCATTTGGAATATTCGGCTGGACCCAGATATCTTGCTGTAAATCGGTCAAAATTGAATAAAAGTAGACAAGGAAGAATATTTTTTCATCGCTTTACTAATAATTTCTGTTAGGTCTGACCGTGTTTAGCAACTTTTCTTTCATGACTTTTTGGCAAAGTGAAAACTTTTCGAAATATATCCTAAAAACCGGGTGTCTAAGTTATTTGGACAGACAATAGACTAAAGAGATATATTGAACATGTGTCACATGACACAATGTTATTTAGCAAGCGAGGTAACAATACATTGTATTTGCACATGCATTATGTATATTTAATACACACCTATGACGTCGCGCTATTGTTTTACCGCTCCATTATTTTCCACGAATGGAGTGATGATCACAATAACACGCCATTCGTAAATGCCTTTCTCTTTTCTCTGAAAAGCAAATACTTTTCAGGGAAAAAGTACTGGCATTTACGAATGTAGTGTTAATATCAATTGCACTTTTGAAAAGCAAGTATTTGCGAAAAGTGCGGTATTGTTATCATCACTTCATTCATGCAAAACAATGATACGAAAAACAAGAAGAAAATGATTTTCATTAATACAATAAATTGAGGAAGCGGATAGCAACATTTGCACAGTATTGTTATGGGACCTGAGAGCACATCAGACATATCGAATTGCATGCTGAATACGAGGGTTGTCCCTATATCTAAAAATAATAATAATTTTGATTTTGTGAAATTCGCGATATAATACAAATTATTAAAATGTCATATTTTTTATATTTTTCCAAATTTAACAGTCCTCGAAGTAAACTTTATAAATCTAATGATATGTAATTAAACTATAGGCCTATGTAGCTGGGATGAAAAGCCGACTCAATTGAAAATTTGACCTTTCATATTGAACTTAAACATTTTTTTCCAAAAAGACCTACATTTTTTAGTGTTTTGAGGAAAAAATCTATATCTTTAATAATGAAGGTCACAATTTTCATATGATTGACGGCTGTTCAACCCAACTTCCTACTATATACTGCATATTTTCTCTTTAGATCTTGTTTCATCTCAATTGGTGCATTTTTTATATCTTTTTTATCTTGAAATGTTCAAATGTTTGTGTGCAATTTTCCTGACTGGGTGAACCCCTGACTTTTGCACCACTAGCTCTGCACCCTGGGGCATGGCCATGGGACTATTACCTGGCTGCCTGTGTGTTGGTAGTGGCGGCATGTGGGTCTGGGAGCCTGACTGTGTGCTTGTTTTTGCTATGGGATGTTGACTTCTGGGACGTATGTTGTGCTGCCTGCGCGTGGGTAGTGTTTTTGGGGCCCATGTGGGTGCTCCGATGGGTGGAGTGGGCGGTGGTGGGGGTCGGGGCTTCATCCAATGCAGGTTATGAATAACATATTATTTCCTCTCTATATCTAAATTTAGTTTCATATTAATTGGTGCATTTTTATATCGTTATTTTCTTTTGATTTATTTAAATGTTTGTGTGCAATTTTTCGGACTGGGTAGACCCCTGACTTTTGCACTTCTAGCTCTGCCCTCTGGGGCATGGCCGTGGGCCTAATCCCGACTGCCTGTGGGTTGGTAGTGGCGGCATGTGGACCTGGGAGTCGCCTGTGTGCTCGTTTTTGCCTTGGGATGTTGGCTCCTGGGACGCATGCTGGGGCTGCTGGCTCGCGGGTAGTGGTTCGGGACCCACGGGGGTGCTCCGGTGGATGCAGTGGGCGGTGGTGGTGGTCAGGGCTTCATCCAGGTCTTTACACTGGTATAGGTAGCTGGGGTGCTGTTGGAGTGGTGTTCGGGCTGACCCCGGTGTTTGCCTGCTGGTAGCATGTCTTGGGCGCAGGGATGTTCTTTTCCATTCAGTTATGTCCCTGCGCTTCTGTTTCGTGTTCTTGGATATGCTGGGTCAGATCTGACGTTGCTCCAGCTTTGGCCCCAGAGACCTTAATCCATTGTGTTTTGTCTAAAAAAAAAATTAAAAAAAAAAAAAAAAAACCTTTTTCTCTACTGTTTGTATATTTCCGTGATGCTTTTGATGTAATGTGCAATCATATGACCTATGCCTAAATGATGTTTTTATTGTATTGCTCTTGATGTAATTTGTTGTAATATGTGCAATCGTATGATATAATGTTTTATATGCCGTTTTTATTGTGTATTATATGTATGGCCTTGTGCCACCTGGGAACCAAGGGAGAACAGTGCCAGTGCATTGATTGGTCACCCCAGGTTAAATAATAAATAAATAAATAAATAAATAAATAAATAAATAAATAAATAAATAAATAAATAAATAAATAAATAAATAAATAAATAAATAAATAAATAAATAAATAAATAAATAAATAAATAAATAAATAAATAAATAAATAAAAAATAAATAAATAAATAAATATCCTTAGATTTATACAATTTACTTTGAGGACTGTTAAATTTCAAAAATATCAATTTTTAATAATTTGCCATAAAATGTGTATTGTATCGCGAATTTAATAAAAATCTAAATTATTTGATATCAGAAGGATGTGTCTGATTTGCTCTCAGGTGCCACAAAAAAAATACGTAAAAACGTCGCTATCCGAGCCCTTACAAGATCAAAACGGGCAGGTTAAATTGTTGGCTAACTTGTACTTATTATGCAAGATGTGTTTTTACCCTCACTTTGGAAAATGCTTATTTAGGCTTTACTTCGTAGGCCTTTTATTTATTTATTTGGACCTTTCTTTCTACACTTACTGTTTTTTATAACATTTTTTTCTTCTTTATATTTTTATATGTTTTCAGTGGCTTAGGCCCTACATATAATTTGTCATATTTTGGGCAACATTGCTACATAATACACATTCTGTATCAATGTATTTAGGCCTATGAATCTGTTTATTTTTAAATCGTTCTCTTCGGGCATGTTTAATAATGATAAAAGCCAAAGTAGGTCTATTTTCTGTATAATTTTTATTTGTCATTAGTATATCTGATGTTTCATCTGATGGTATTTTGGCATGCTTGAATATTTACATACATCGGTCAGTAGGCCTATCCGATACCGTAAAATGGGGGTAACTTTGGGCACTTTTCAGAGTTTTTAAACCACTGCTTCCAAACAAAACCAAATATATTTCTAATTATCTCTTTTTTTAATGACATTAGGGTTCCCTTCTACACCTTGAAGTTGAAAAAGATTTTTGAATAATTTTGAAAGGGTGCCCTAGGGGTTGAAAATAGCCTGACTAAAGTTACCCCGCATTTGGGGCAACTTTGGTCAGAGTATTACATTCCATGAAGAAAAAATGAAAAAATTGATCTTCGCTGTATATGGGCAAGGTTTTGTTTTTTGTGACATTTGACCCCTTGCAAAATTAAGCAAGCACGCATCCTTGCTCACAAATATCGATTTTTATTTTGTAAAAAAAAAATGTAAAAAAATGCTCATTTTTGGTCCAAAATGCCAATATTTTCGTAACTTTCAACGAAATTGGACATGAGCGACTTTTATTTCTTCCAAATATATTTCTTAACAAATTGAGACCAAATATGACTAAAAACAATATTGCTGTACGGAAATATGACCATTTAAAAAATATATATTTGAAGGACCAAAAAGTTACCCCGCTTACCGAAGTTATCCCCATCTAACGGTAATTAAATATTACAATGTTAGGGACGCTCCATTTGATTTCGGAAGGGGGACTGGAAGTTGAGGTGGCTTTTATTTCGCGTCGAAGGCGGCGAAGTTTGTTTTGTTTTTTGCCGACAAAGTTCAGGGACATAATAGGCCTAGGTAAAATGTGTTGTAGTACATTTAAAATTTTCGTACCTTTTCGTACCTGATTTTGGTCCTTCTGCTGCGAATCAACGATATATATCCTCGGAATGATTCCATCACAAAATTAGATAAACAATAGTGTCCATAATTGCATGGTTGTTCCAAAATCGAACACTCGATTCACAGAGAAGAGTATCATTGCTCAGGTATAGCGATAGCATGATAGGTGTAGCTTTCTTGAGGTACACAACTGTAATGACCATTTCATATGAACCTATATGACCTTTTTGCCCATTTTCCTTATTATGCAAATATAGAGACCTAAACGCAACTACTTCAACAGTTAACGCATTAGAAGTGGGCATAAAGAACTATTGATTGTCTAATCACTTGGATGATTTTACGAATCTACGTTTATTCAATTTGTGTAACAAACATTTTAAATCTTTATAATTCAAGAAGGTGGTTACGGATGATTTGAACTAAACACCTGGATCGTGATATGATGGGTATTTCTATAGAAATTTTACATAAAGCTGAGTCGGACTATTTTTGCACTCGCACCTAAAATTTAGTACGATCATTATATTAGTGTATTGTCCGGCATCAATGAGTAATTGATCAATTTGTAAAGAGCAACCTATTTCAATAACACTCCATTCGTGAAAAATAATGGAGCGGTAAAACAATAGCGCGACGTCATAGGTGTGTATTAAGTCGGTTAATGGCCGCGGATTAGAACGTGAGTGGATAAGAATGGCTTCGGCGCTCCGCGGCTCAGCCATTCTTATCCACTCACGTTCTAATCCGCGGCCATTATCCTATACATAGCTATATTTATATATAGGCCCCAGGCCCGTACGCAGGGGGGGGGGTGCGGGGGGTGCGACCGCACCTCCCCAAATTTGCAAAAGTATACAAAAAGTCCCAAAATTTAAGAATTGTCGAGCGTAGCGAGCTAAAAAAAATCAGGTTTTACGTTTTTTGGTCAAAAAGGTCCAAATTTGGGGGAAAAGTCCACTTTTCCCCTTTGGAAAAAGTCCACTTTTTCAAAATCAGCACCCCCCCAAAAAAATCCTGCGTACGGGCCTGTATAGGCCTATATATTCCAAGCTACATGTACGATGCTGACTGTTTGTGTCTTACTCTCACTCTCTCTTATTTGTTGTCATGTAACAAGAGCGATGGCTGATATAAATTCTGTTGCTTTGCAATACTGGTCATGGTAGGAATTATACTGAAGCAGAGTCGTTGGTTGATGTCTGCAAGGTATGTTATTTCCCCGTTTCGCTGACATATTAGAGAGATTGCGATTTTCCAAACGTAGACGTAGGACGTACGTTTTTACGTACGTTAACACGTACGTTTTACGTAGCTATGTATTGCAGTGAGGCCACATACTTTACCAACGCTCGTGTTGTGGCGCTATGTCCTATAGTCAGTCATCTGGTGATTTGTTTTGCATGAAATCAGCCCGGGGTAGTCGGTGGGGTCAGGGATCAATAAAGGGATCTTAATCCTCTCTACGTCATACATAAATTCGCCCAGTCTCATTTCCCTAATATTAAATTTTAAAAAAAATGGAATTTCAGTTCGGCACAGGTGGGCCTCGAACCCACGCCGCTGCTACATACAGAATACAGAAGTCCAGCGCACTAATCCACTGGACCACATGAGAGTTCGGTAGCCATATTGAATTTTAAACATATAGGCTATAGGCAACTCCAACATTGATCGGGTATAGACCACTTGACATGTGACGTCATTGCCCGGCAGTATGCGCGCGAATTATGACAATTTCCATTGTTCTTTGCCCTGCAGTGTGCGTACGCATCGTAGTTTGCTCAGGGCACGTGCATTTCAAATCGCCCACCATATTTCATATAGTACAAGAAAGCCATTGAACAGTGTAGCGGTTTGTTTGAGCATATCGACAGACGAGTCCCTCGCCTTTGTTGATAAACAATGATTTCATATTAGCATAATGACAGTACTCATCAGTTAATAGCCACTTGGTGAATAGATGGGCATTATCAGCTGTCAAAGAGATGTCTTATGCAGCTGCCAATCACGATAGAGGCTTGAAAACATTTTATGTGTAGTGTATATTGTTTATAAATTATACAGCTTTTCAATTTTGGGCATTAATGCTCTGTTGCGGATGATTTAAGCACTTCCCAGCAAGTCTTGCGGCTAGCACAGCTGTGTGAGTGAACATGACTCCACTGCCCGCCCACTGCATACACACGTGCATGGTTAAATTTGAATTTGGACAGATATATTTACAATAAAAACACCTTCTAAAGGTTGGTCGATTTCACATTTTATTTTATCTATAGAAGCTGTGAATTATCCTTCATGCATACATCACTTTAGATCTGAAATCGACCAAGTAATAATGACACACGGGCAATTCTAAAACAACATCTTTTGCACTGAGTTCAATGGGATTTGAAAAGTAAAGTGGCAGTTGAGACTCTGGTGATAACACTTTTACAGTGCATGATGGGGCTTCCTTAAATCATCCTCTGGTTGCACTGTTTTCATCAACCTATTTTATCGTAGTGTATTTCTTATGTGTGTGAGCCGAAATGTCGTGGTAGATTGCAATCATGCTATTGTTGAACTGTACTCCGCCATAACTACGGTGAAGGACACCGGTTTAAATCCTTTGTTTGGAGCCAATCAATAAAAGAATGCAGGGCCTCTATAAGTTAAGAAGTGACGTAATAATCGCAATAGATGAATACAATGTTTGAATAGATCGCCCAACCATGCCAACACAAGCAGATTGCACTAACCACCTGTGTATGTCTGCAAACATAGATTGAATACAATACAGCTCTTTTCAAAATACTAATCTTATAGGTGCGAGTGAACCGTTGCCTTGCCAGAGGTCTATACTTTGAATTTGTGTGTAAATAAATAAATAAATAAATAAATAAATAAATAAATAAATAAATAAATAAATAAATAAATAAATAAATAAATAAATAACCGATCAGGAATTGTGCATATTTGAACGTGTTCCTAATGTTCCTAAAATATCTGAGCCAAACTTTCCTTGCCCTCCCCACCCAACTTCCGACCTGCACAAAAATGCTTGCCCCCCCCCTTTGACCTGCCAACCAATCTTTTACCACCCCCCCCCACCCCCTATAATACTTCACCACCTCGGGGATACACAAAGTTATTGCACCACCCCTCAGCTGTACAAAAAACACATGATATTTTGACTATAACATTCGTAGAGAAAGACTCGTTCTCTACGTTTCCTTTACCTAGACTCGAGGTAAAATCAGCCTATTTCCACGTGGAACCATGGTGGAACGTACGTTTTAATGCTACGTTGAGTCCAAAATGTCAAATCGCAAGCTAATTTTTTATACGCAAAGTATCACACACATTTCAATAGACAATCTCTGCGTATGAATATTGCGTTTAAATTTAGTCAATTTTTAACACATCGCTGTACCTTTATTATAATGATTTGTTACAAACAAAAAGGATCATAATAATAATTAGACTTTCCTTCGTATGTTCATTATCCTTGACTGTCTTTAACATATTGTGAAATGGACACATTTTGTGCATTTTCAACGATGTATCTACGTCGATTTCGCACGTGGAATATCTTCAAAAATAGCTAAATACGTGACCTCGCTTCGATACAGGAGAGTGGTTTTGAATAGATCAAAGTACGTCCGATGTCTACGTTTGGAAATCGCAACCTCTCTAATATAGTGATCCCTGTGTTGTTGTTTTTCCACTAATGACTAATGGATGCAGATGGTAGGCCTATATGATAAATGAGCTCAGTTGAATGGATGAGTGGTATTTGCCATAGCGTATACAAGGTTACCTACTCTGTTCAAATAAATGACTCCGTTGTATTTTCTTTTCTTATATTTTATATGGCAATCAAGTATTGATTTTATTGTTTAGTTTACATACACGTTCAATTCAAATCCCTGTGAATAGCAAATTTCCAGTCTTAGTACACTGTGAGTCTAAAAGTACATGAGTGTGTAAACAGAATTCTTACCACTGATGTGGTTGTGGGGAAGGGCTATGGGGTACATTGAAATCTTATTGTTGCCCAAATATAATTTTGCAAGGTTCAGAACCGTCAAGTGCTTAAAAGAACTAAATCCATGTTTAAATCCAATATATCTAGCTTGGGCTAAATACATTATTGGTGCTTGTTAAGATCTACCTGTATGCATTTACAATGACCTGTTGTTAAAAATAAAATTTGGAATTCCACTTAGATTTTTGTTCACGATGACAGGCAATAATCATACTGAAATCAGACTATATTTCTGATCTATGTTATAATAAAAGTCAGAAATAAAATAAGATCGGAAAACGGATCGGAATTCCCCCTATGTTTCAGTGTTCATGATGACAATTTACTAAACCTTCGTCAAATAAAAGTTTAGCTTGGTGAAAAAACTTTTATATATAGTAATGCTTTATCCTTTACAGCTAGAGAATCTACAACTGACGGGTAAAGATTGCATGAATAATACAAGCTCTTCGCTGAACAAGGAATAACCTTTGGCCTGACCTATGGTCAGGTCAACGCTAATTGAATTAGTCTTAGACCTCCAGTCGTTTGTTAACCTAACTACAGACAATTTACTCATATTAAATCAGACTATTTAAGATCCATAAAAGTCGGAAATGAAGAAAGGAGTTTTATACCAGGCTCTAACATCCTTTTTAGTTTTCTATTTATTTTACTTGAAAAGGCTATATTAAAATATTATATTATTTTGTCTATTAAATTTTGCATGGGTTAGAACCGTCAATTAAGTACTAAAATACATGTTTAAATCTGATACCCTGGTTTTACACGTTGAAAAGGAGTGAAGTAAAAAAAAAAAAGTTTTGTTATAAGCCTATGCATATTTGGAATAGCATTGTCATTTTTTCTTCATTTCTAATTATGCTAATATGTCAAAAATTAATCTAACTATTTTAATAGTTAGATTAATTTTTAATTTTTTAAAAAAAGGTGGACATATTTGTCATCAAAGGTGCAATGCTGATTTAAATGCAACTTTTATGCAAATGAGCTCATATCTATTGTTCTTCACATGCAAAACATTGAGAACGTTGCCACTTTTTCGGGTCTTTTTTACCTCATTCCGCTTTCCTATATATAATGGTATTGTATTGTATTGTATTGTATTGTATTGTATTGTATTGTATTGTATTGTATTGTATTGTATTGTATTGTATTGCAGTAGACCATGTTAGGTGTCTCACTCCCAAAGGCATGGTTCGGTGATTAATAAAGAAACCAATGCATTGGTAATGTGCACTCTGAAGTGTGATATTATATTATACTGCAAAGTGGCCATTTTACGTGTTAAAATTATTTCCATACTTAAAACGTTTCAAGCAGCTTCACCACAAAAATAACATAACAACTAAATTATATATATATATATATATATTCCTATTGTGTATAAAATGTCAATGTAAGGAAGTTTAGAATCACTAATTTAAAACGAGACTAGTCAATGATCGAAAATTGGCAAGAGCAAAAAATAAAAGGCACAACCATTTCCACTCTTACAGTATATAATATGGTTGAGTGACTGCGTAGAATGGCAAAAAATATGCCTGGAGGGAAATATATTGAGTTTGTTGAAAAGGCAGGGTTACCACAGACACGACTTGACAGCCCAATTGGGTGACTTTTGCGGGATATCCCAGTGACCTGTGACCATTTCCAGCCCAATTGGGTGACTTTTGTGGTATATTCCATGACCACTGACCATTTCCAGCCCAATTGGGTGACGTTTGCAGGTTTTCCCCAAGACCTCTAACCATTTTCTCTTACATATGTAATAGTTAAGAAAATTATCGGGTGAATGTTCAACATTGGTTCTTGTGACTTTCGGTAGTTTCCATAGAAATCAATGGATAAGAGAATATTGTGTGACTTTTTGAAGATTTGACCCGAAATTTGGGCTAAATTCTATTTAGCAACCCTACACAAAGGGAAATAAACATATTATATATATGACTTGTTCTAACTACTTGTTCTGTAACTATTTATTTTATACTTAGTTCCTGTTTGGTGACTGTATGGAAGAAGCTTGCTACTTGAATGGTATCTAGAATCATAATAATGGTGGAAGAATTATGGCGCAGGGAACCAGTTACATAATAATTACATCAAAAAACAATATCGTGATCTAGTGAACATATTTTTGGAACTAAGTCAGTCAACACGTGTTTGACTGTGAACATATTTTCAACTTGGGAACCGTAGTCAAAAAGTGTTTGACTGTGAACATATTATTGGATTCAACTTGGCAAATCTTAACACGTGTTTAACTGTGAACATATTATTGGATTCAACGTGGCAAATAATCTCAACAGGTGTTTGACTGTGAACATATTATTGGATTCAACTTGGGAAATAATCTCAACAGGCGTTTGACTGTGAACATATTATTGGATTCAACTTGGGAAATCGCATCCTTTTACATAGATGTCGGACGTTTCATTACATTTATCCACCGATAAGATATGATTTAGACCCGGGATTTAGATATGGCTGTGAACATAATTATTATTGGATTCAACTTGGCAAATAATCTCAACAGGCGTTTGACTGTGAACATATTATTGGATTCAACTTGGCAAATAATCTCAACAGGCGTTTGACTGTGAACATATTATTGGATTCAACTTGGGAAATAATCTCAACAGGTGTTTGACTGTGAACATATTATTGGATTCAACTTGGGAAATAATCTCAACAGGCGTTTGACTGTGAACATATTATTGGATTCAACTTGGGAAATCGCATCCTTTTACATAGATGTCGGACGTTTCATTACATTTATCCACCGATAAGATATGATTTAGACCCGGGATTTAGATATGGCTAAACGGGCAAGGTTGTGTTTCATGTTGATAGCATTACTATCATTCATTGCTGTTGGCTCTAAATTGATCATCTTATTATTGACGAAGAGTATATCCCCGAGATTGTCAGCAGTTGGGCAGAGTGATCGAGTAGTACTAGGTTCGGGTAAGGAGACTGGACTATTTTTTTAGGGCGGGCTGTACAGTAGTCGGGCCGGTATAAACTTTAAAATTTACCGACCCGTCTAGTAATATAACAGTCATTTTGGCTTCAGAATCGGTTAAAAAGTCAATTTATCAATAATGCTTAATCAGGGTCTGGCACAGTGGCAAAAAACTGGCAAAAATGGTAAGAAGTGGCAAAAATGTACTCATATTGAGAGTTAACTATTGACACATTCAATTACGTGTACTAGTGACTAAAGCAATATGCAGACTCCGAGTATTATGTAGACGTATCCCAGCAAACACAAAAACGTTTTAAAAACGTTTTAAATAAGTTATATTTTGGCTTTTGGTTTAGGTAAAAACGTTTTAATAACATTAAAATGTCGGGTTATATAAAGGCCATGATAACGTTTTAAAACGTTTTGTATGAAAACACACTACAACAATATTTTTAAATATTTTCAAAAAATGTTATTTTAAACTATTTTTGCAAACATTTTTGCCAAATGTCTTGTCAAAACTCAAATAACATTATGTTAAAATATTTGAACCCAGTAAACACAGAAATGTTCTTAAAATGTTTTTTTCAAACAATTTTTTTAGGCCTAATGGAAACCCAAGCCTTTAATTGTTAATATGTTACTTATTATGACTAAATTTGGTCTTATTACACGAAAAAAATAAACAATGATTAAAATTATTTGTGTTCAGATTGTGATGTGCCCTGAGTAATTTAATTTGATGATTTATCTTTGTTTACAAAGTTACATGAGTGATGACATTTTAGGGAATTCCCTCTCAAATTGAGCAAAACAAGTTGAATCATATCTAATTTGGAATATTTGGAAACCCCCTTCAGATTGTAAAGAGATGACATCATATATGGGATTCCCCTCAGGAAGTGATGTAATGGGATTTCCCCTCAGGAAGTGATGTCATGTGAAAGGTTAATGTTATAATTAAGACTTTGGAAATCCCCAGATTGAGCATAATGTGAAGGCAGTAACTGGCCCAGAATAGAATGGGGTTTTTCCCAAGCTTGGTATATAATAAGAAAATGTAAACAATGATTCACAGTTGATAGTGTTGATCTGGGCTATGCTTACAGTCCAATTCCTTGAAAGAAAGGAAATTACAAACCAGAAATATTTTATGTAGTCAAAGTACTACTATTTACCAGTGTTGTCGGAGGAGATCTAGAATACGTCAAAGAACGTTATTCTTCCAAGAAAGGAAATATATTCTTCTGTCGACTTGCTGAAGTCTGGTATTTTGATTCAACGCAACTGTCAAAATAAGTGGGGACAACTGCATCGCAGTCCTGCTTCCTGAAGATATTGTGTGAAAGGTGGAAATAGCACCAAGTTTGGAGAAAGCAGCGCAAGGAGTTAAATTTGGAGAACTGCGCAAGGAGTTTAGCATAGGAGAACGGCGCAAGGAGTTTAGCATAGGAGGACGGCGCAAGGAGTTTAGTATGGGATAATTGCGCAAGGAGTTGTAAACGTGTTTGGAGAACACCATTTTAGTGTAAGGATTTTATACGCAAGGAGTTATCAATGCAAGTGTACAAAGGACTTCGCTGATTGTCGCAGGACAAGTGAATAGGGATATATTACATCAGTCGTCCAGAACATTACAAGAACTTTATGATCACCAAGAAGAAGAATGCTGGCTAAGTACAAAATAGATAAAGAGTGATTATATTTGATTAATGTATATGTGCATTTGTAGTCATTATATTGTACCAAACGAAACTTGCTTTCAATTAAAGACTTAGATTTTGTTAGCTTAAACGAACAGTGTATTTGTGTTGTGCATTCGTGTGAGTTCGGGTAAAAGGTGATTTTGGCCTTGAGTCAAGTACGACTCGTAACAAAATTGGGGGCTTGTCGTCCGGGAAATACACTGTAAAAAAGTTGACATTATTATACTGAGTCTTGAAAGTGAAAGTACAGTATGGAGTTCAAAGCAGAAGAGTTTCTTGAAACTATAGATTGGGAGAAGTTTGATAAGTTGAAGAAACCTGATTTAGTAGCATTTGCAAAATACTATGAATTGGATGTAAAGCAAGCCAACAGAAAACAAATAATCAAAAATGCCTTAATTGATGTTTTGGTTGATGAAGAGTATTTTGAAGAATCCATTTTGGAGAAGAGAAAAGAGGTCAAAACTGAAATCGGGGATGCAGTAAAGTTGAAAGAACTAGAAGTTCAGGTGGAAATGGAAAGAATGAAAATGCAATTGCAGTTGGACATGCAAAAGCTAGATATGCAAAATAAAGAAAAACAAGAAAGATTAGACATGGAAACAAGAAATTAGAAATGGAAGAAAAAGCACACCAAGAAAAGATGGCGCTTGAGCACCACAAATTAGAAACAGAAGAAAAGGAAAAGGTAGCAAAATTAGAACTTGAAAAACAAAAGTTGGAAATGGAAGAAAATTTGAAACAAAAAGAAATTGAAGAAAAGTACAAGTTTGAACAAGAGAAGTTGGCAAAGCTAGGTGACAAATACTCATCAAGTTTCTCCTCAAAGTCAGGGTTTGATGTTACAAAGTATGTCAAGCTGGTGCCTAAATTCAAAGAAAAAGAAGTTGACGAGTACTTTCAACATTTTGAAAAGGTAGCTACAAATTTGAAATGGCCTAAAGAGCATTGGACCCTACTTTTGCAAAGTAGTTTTGTGGGGAAGGCCAGGGAAACTTACTCAGCTCTACCAATAGAGAAGTGTAACAATTATGAAGAAGTCAAACAGGCAGTCCTTAAGGCCTATGAACTGGTGCCTGAAGCATACAGACAAAAGTTCAGAGATTCAAGAAAGCAAGCAGATCAAACCCATGTAGAATTTGCTAGAGTAAAAGAACACATGTTTGACAGGTGGCTTGGTTCAAAAGAAGTCAAAGATGGTTTCGGCCAACTTAAGCAATTGGTTCTTATAGAAGAGTTCAAAAAATGTGTCCACGCTGACATTAAAACCCACTTGGATGAAAGCGCTAGCAAAATTAAGACGCTAAGTGACGCGGCGACAATGGCAGACGACTATGGCTTAACTCACAAATTGAATGCGAGTAGTCATAACAGAAGTTATTCAAACAGGTTCAGCCATAACCAACCTAGAGCAAATCAGGGTGGTACACAAGAAGGAGATCTCAGTCTAATCACAGATCCTGGTCTAATTCACAGCATAGTGCTGGTGGTAGAGGGACCCCATGGAGTTCAGGTACCAGACCAACAGGTGGGACTGAATTTAAATCCCAATTAGTTTGCAATTTCTGTAAGAAACCAGGACATACAGTGACCATGTGTCGGAGCTTAAAAGCCAAACAAGATGCACAAAAACAGCAGCAAACTGCTAGTAATACTGTAGGATGTGCAGTGTCACTTGAGTCAAAGAAACAAGTCAGTCAAATCAAAAACAAGAATTCCCACAAAAGGGAGGTGAAACAGACAAGGTGTGTGAAGAATTTGAACCATTTGTGTTAGAGGGAGTAGTATCACTTGGTGATAATGGTAGTCCAAAGCCCATTAAGATTGTGCGAGATACGTGTTGTGCACGGTCTATGATTCTGGAAGGAACTTTGCCCTTTAATGAGGATAGTTCAGCTGGTAATGCTTTGATCCAGGGTATTGGGATGGAAATAATTATTGTACCTCTCCACAAAATTAACTTGACATCTGACTTGGTTTCTGGTCCTGTAACCATAGGAGTTAGACATGAATTGCCAGTCAAGGGAGTGTCCATGTTGCTAGGAAATGATTTGGCAGGGGGAAGGTTTTCCTGACCCAATAGTCACAGATAAGCCCTGTTTACAGGATGATAGTAGTGAGGAAAAGGAGATATTTCCTGCATGTGCAGTGACACGGGCAATGAGTAAGAGAGCCTCATTAGAAACAATTGAGGACAACCAAATTGATGACATAGGCTACAATTTGGAAGACACATTTGTGTCAAAGTTGAATGAGAAAGAAGATAAACTTCCTTCTCCTGGGGATAAAAATACCCCTACAAATGACACAGCCTCTGAGCATGAACAACTTGGGGAAACCATAAAAGACATGACAAGCTAATTCTGGAGCAACAAAATGACCCAGAACTCAAAGAGATCAATCAAAGGGCATTGACCCTAGAAGAAGCAGAACAAAATTCTGTCTGTTTTTACAAACAAGATGATGTGCTAATGAGAAAGTGGCGCCCTCCTGATGCACCTGCCGACGAAGAGTGGAAGGTAGTGCACCAAATTGTGGTACCAAAAGTCTACCACACTGAAGTTATTAACATAGCACATGATAGTCCCATGGCAGGGCATTTGGGTGTTAAGAAAACTCATGAAAGAATTCTGAGACATTTCTGGTGGCCCACTCTCAGAAAAGATGTTTCTGAATATTGCAAAACATGTCACATATGCCAAGTAGTAGGGAAGCCAAATCAGAAAATACCTCCTGCTCCATTGAAGCCAATTCCAGCCTTTGATGAACCATTTAGTAGGGTTATTATTGATTGTGTAGGCCCCCTACCAAAGACTAAGTTAGGTAATCAGTACCTCCTGACAATTATGTGCGCGTCAACACGCTTTCCTGAAGCCATACCCTTGAGAAATATTAAAGCAGTGACTATAGTGAAAGCTTTAACTAAGTTCTTCACATTTGTGGGGCTCCCCAAGTCCATACAGTCAGACCAAGGATCAAACTTTACTTCTGGAGTATTTCAGCAGGTCATGTATCAATTAGGTATAGAACAGTATACCTCAAGTGCATACCATCCAGAATCACAAGGTGCACTAGAAAGGTTCCACCAAACATTGAAAAACATGATCAGGACATACTGTTTGGAATTTCAGAGGGACTGGGATGAGGGAGTACACTTGTTGTTGTTTGCTGCAAGGGAAGCTGTTCAGGAAACTTTAGGATTTAGTCCTTTTGAGTTAGTGTTTGGACACACAGTGCGCGGGCCCTTAAAGTTGTTGAAAGAAAAGTGGCTCAATGAGAAATCAGATATCAATTTATTGGATTATGTCTCCAATTTTAAGCATAGGCTTAACAGAGCAACTGATATCGCCAAAGAAAACTTGAAACAGGGTCAGGCCAAAATGAAACAATGGTATGATCAACATGCCAAAGAGAGAGTGTTCAAACCAGGTGACAAAGTTCTAGTACTGTTTCCAATTCCAGGACACCCATTACAAGCCAGATATCATGGCCCATGTGAGGTAGAGTCAAAAGTGGGTGAAGTAGATTATATTATCAAGACTCCTGGTAGACGCAAGAGCAGGCAGTTATGCCACATAAATATGCTCAAAGAGTATGTTGAAAGAAGTGACAGTGGCATTCCAAAACCTGTGTGTACAGTAAAACATACTGATAATGTAGACAAACATGCCGATGTAGACAAAATCGCCAATGTAGACAAGAGTAAAGATGACAATCCTGATGTCACATTTGACCAGGATAAAGAGCTGGAGCACAAAGAGTATAATGTAAAATTGAACAATTCTGATGTGCTCACTAATTTGGACTCAAAGTTAGGTCATCTTTCTCAAGATCAACAAAAGTCAAATTGCAAATTTGATTCACAAATTTGACAATATATTTCCTGATACGCCAAGTAGAACAAATGCTGCATTTCATGATGTAGATGTTGGTGATACAAAACCAATCAAGCAGCATCCTTACAGAGTCAATCCATTGAAAATGGAACATCTCAAAAATGAGATCAATTATATGCTAGACAATGATATCATAGAACCAAGTAGTAGTGAATGGAGTTCACCATGTATTCTTGTTCCCAAGCCTGATGGTTCATACCGATTGGTGGCAGACATGAGAGCTGCAAATGTTCATTCAAAGACAGACTCATACCCAATTCCAAGAATTGATGATTGCATTGACAAAATTGGGAATGCAAAATTTGTTAGCAAATTTGATCTTTTGAAAGGGTACTGGCAGGTTCCACTCACAGACCGTGCCAAAGAGATTTCTGCCTTTTGTACACCATTTGGTCTTTACCAATACAAAGTTATGCCATTTGGGATGAAAAACGCACCTGCAACATTTCAGAGAATGGTAAATCAAATTGTGGCAGACATAGAGGGATGTGAAGCGTATGTAGATGATTTGATTGTTTACAGTCAAACTTGGGAACAACACATGGAACAACTCCAACAATTGTTTAAGAAGCTGTCTGAAGTACAATTGACAGTCAATCTGGTAAAAAGTGAGTTTTGCCATGCCACAGTCACATACTTAGGATATGTTGTAGGTCAAGGTCAGGTGAAACCTATCAAAGCCAAAGTTGAAGCAATTGAGCAATACCCCACACCTGTAAACAAGAAGGCACTCATGAGATTTCTAGGAATGGTTGGCTATTATAGAAAGTTCTGTCCAAACTTTTCAGAGATAGCAAGTCCTTTGACTGACTTGTTGAAGAAGGATGCAAAATTCATTTAGTCAGAACAGTGTGAAAATGCTTTTCACAAAGTCAAATCAATACTCATGAGTTCACCAGTACTTACTGCACCTGATTTTCAGAAGCAGTTCAAGTTGACTGTTGATGCCAGTGACATAGGCTGTGGAGGTGTTGTGATGCAAGAGGGTGAAGATCAAATTGACCACCCTATATGTTACTTTTCAAGGAAATTCAACAAGCACCAGAGAAATTACTCCACAATTGAGAAGGAGTGTCTAGCATTGCTATTAGCATTGCTACATTTTGATGTGTATTTGGGTACCACAGTATACCCTGTGCTTGTTTTCACAGATCACAATCCCTCACCTTCATCAACAGGATGAAGAACAAAAACCAAAGACTGGTGAGGTGGAGTTTGACCTTGCAAGAGTACAATCTGGACATCAAACATATTAAGGGAAAAGACAATGTAATGGCTGATGCCTTGTCCAGAATTGCATAAAAACAGACAAACAAAAATTCCTTTAAAAAGGAACTTGTGTGACAAGTAGTCACTGTGTATGTTGAGTTAAGCACTCGAAGTTAATATTATGTTGAAGTTGATGTAACAGAAGAAAACATTTGAGAAAGTTTTCATTACATTCAAACTTTCTTCTTTTAAGGGGGAGGTGTGATGTGCCCTGAGTAATTTAATTTGATGATTTATCTTTGTTTACAAAGTTACATGAGTGATGACATTTTAGGGAATTCCCTCTCAAATTGAGCAAAACAAGTTGAATCATATCTAATTTGGAATATTTGGAAACCCCCTTCAGATTGTAAAGAGATGACATCATATATGGGATTCCCCTCAGGAAGTGATGTAATGGGATTTCCCCTCAGGAAGTGATGTCATGTGAAAGGTTAATGTTATAATTAAGACTTTGGAATTCCCCAGATTGAGCATAATGTGAAGGCAGTAACTGGCCCAGAATAGAATGGGTTTTTTCCCAAGCTTGGTATATAATAAGAAAATGTAAACAATGATTCACAGTTGATAGTGTTGATCTGGGCTATGCTTACAGTCCAATTCCTTGAAAGAAAGGAAATTACAAACCAGAAATATTTTATGTAGTCAAAGTACTACTATTTACCAGTGTTGTCGGAGAAGATCTAGAATACGTCAAAGAACGTTATTCTTCCAAGAAAGGAAATATATTCTTCTGTCGACTTGCTGAAGTCTGGTATTTTGATTCAACGCAACTGTCAAAATAAGTGGGGACAACTGCATCGCAGTCCTGCTTCCTGAAGATATTGTGTGAAAGGTGGAAATAGCACCAAGTTTGGAGAAAGCAGCGCAAGGAGTTAAATTTGGAGAACTGCGCAAGGAGTTTAGCATAGGAGAACGGCGCAAGGAGTTTAGCATAGGAGGACGGCGCAAGGAGTTTAGTATGGGATAATTGCGCAAGGAGTTGTAAACGTGTTTGGAGAACACCATTTTAGTGTAAGGATTTTATACGCAAGGAGTTATCAATGCAAGTGTACAAAGGACTTCGCTGATTGTCGCAGGACAAGTGAATAGGGATATATTACATCAGTCGTCCAGAACATTACAAGAACTTTATGATCACCAAGAAGAAGAATGCTGGCTAAGTACAAAATAGATAAAGAGTATTTATATTTGATTAATGTATATGTGCATTTGTAGTCATTATATTGTACCAAACGAAACTTGCTTTCAATTAAAGACTTAGATTTTGTTAGCTTAAACGAACAGTGTATTTGTGTTGTGCATTCGTGTGAGTTCGGGTAAAAGGTGATTTTGGCCTTGAGTCAAGTACGACTCGTAACAAAATGAAGAAAAGTAAACCACTTTGTCAGTCTTTGCCATTTTTGCCAAGTTTTCTACCCGCGGCAAAAAACCCTGAGTTCAATGAACATAATTATATGATAGCATTATGGCACAATGATGAGAATGATGAAAGCCTGAGTGAGTGAGTGAGTGAGTGAGTGAGTGAGTGAGTGAGTGAGTGATTATCAAGTTTATTTTGTGTATCTTTGTTAGGACCTATTTGCGGCTTTAACTAAAAGATTAACCTCTACCTTCTCTTTTTTCAAAGAATATTTTTGTTTGGTGTTTGTATTAACATCTCAATTAAAATTTAAAAAGGCTCCACGGGTTAGAATAGATTTTTTAACCAAAAATATATTTTTTTAAACCACAGAATAAACGACTCTTTTCAGAGCCACCAGACTTTGTAAAATGAACTTAAAGTCCACTTTTTTTGAAGGGGCAATCTTGCTTTCAGTTCAAATTTAGATAGCATGAGTTTGATTTTACAATCTTCACATTTTGTTATGTTCAGGAGCTGTGGATGAACATCAATTTAAAGGCACCGACAGACATTGCAGTCCAGGACATTTTCAACTGAATAATGATGGTATTTGTCATCCCATGTTAACGTGTAAAGACATTCAAGACAGTGTCACTGGCATTCATAAAATCGGTGGTGGAAAACATAAGAATGTAAGTTGATGGTTTTCATATTTTCGTCAAATATGTATTCACATTTCCCGAAATCCTTTGCGATTGATCCCCGATGACGTATTATCGAAGCGTGCATCTTTACTACAATCAACAATATTCAAGGTGCGCAAGAAAGATGTGCGCATCGGTGATTGCGAAGTAAGGGTCAGGTTTGCAGTATAATTGAAGACGGAATTAAAAGACTAGTTTCCGCATGACGTCCTGCCATGCGCCAACCACACCAAAAATGCCGCACTGCGCAGGTCAGTAACCAATTACGTCGCGCCTTTGCCCTGAAGTCAAACGCAAACCAGTCTTTTTTTTAATTCGGTCTTTAAATATAAATTGTTTTAAAAGGGTTCCAGCTAGCGACGTTTGCACAGTATTTTTTTATGGGACCTGAGAGCACATCAGACACACCAAATTGCATTCTGAATACGAGGGTTGTCCTTCTAATATCAAATAATTTCTTGGAAAATAATGATATACGCTCGTATATAACACAAATTGTATGGCAAATTTGTGAAAACTAAAGTGCTTGTAGCTGGGATGAAAGGCAGACCATGAATTGAACATTTTGACCTTTCGTATTGAAGCTATATACATAACGTTTTATAAAATATCATGTATATCTTCAATACCAAAGGACAAAATTGAATACCTGAGTGGAAGAAGGGCCCAACTCCATCAAAACGGTTTTTGAGATGTTAAGAAAAAACTTCATATAGACAGAATGTTTTCATCTTCAGGGGACCTTTAACACATGAACATACAGTATTACATACGTTCGAAATCATATGTTTCCATGACAACGATACAGGTCTTAATATGAGCTACAATCCAGGAAAAAAAGGTTGGCACAGTTTGCCTGTCTTTTGGTATATCTCTGTCCCCGCTCCCCAATTCAATGTTGGACCAAGCCATGTTGTCAACAGGTCCGTGAGACCCTCCAACATTGAATGATGGGGAGTGGGGAAGGGTGAGATATAGGGTAGTCTGTATTACACATATATTGCATGCACGTTTCCCTCGCCTCCCCAATTTTAATAGGGCATGCATTTTCATTGTTTAGTGCAAGTGTGCCAACTATTAATTTCGCGGGTTGTAGAGTTGGGCCCTTCTTCCACTAATATACTGCAAGTATCAGTTCCGTAAGCAGATGTGTTATAAATAGCTACAACAATTTGGAAATGTCCATTAATTGCACAAGTAGAAGCATGTAATATGTTAGCAAGAAAATATACTATAGTGAAAAGCAGATTTTATGGATGAACAAAATTCCACTTTAACCAAATATTTGTGGACGAAGGGCCCAAGTACATGGAGTTGGGCCTTTCTTCCATGAAATTCATGATTACGTGTACGTGGAAGACTATTTAGAAAATGGATTTGTGGCTCATCTTTCACACACAAGGAAGAACAGTCTGCTGGCAATAAAATGCTGGGTCTAACTCATTTTTGTAAAAAATTGGAGTTGGGCCCTTCTTCCACTCAGGTATTCAATTTTCAATTGGTCAGCTTTATCCCAGCTACATACACTTTTTACATGTCATTAGATTTATAAAGTTTACTTCGAGGACTGTTGAATGAGGTGCGAATAATAGTGTTATTGATGTTCCTTCCGCTTCAGGGATCAATATCACAAAAATGCTCTCATCTTTTTAAAATGTCTAATTTTATTCGTCTTCGAAAAACGTTTAAATTAAGAATTTTTATGAACAACATTTTAAAAACATTTTGACCATTATATATTACCCGATATATTGTGTTATTGAAACAATTTGATCAAAACCAAATTACAGTTATATAACGTTTATAACGTTTAAGACCAGTTTGTGTTCTGTGTGTAGGTAATAGGTTGAAAGAGATCAATCCTCATTGAGCTCTAATTGACCAATTGTGAGACGTTACCTATGTAATGAAGCGGCCTAGATGGTGCAAACTATTATTTATTTTGCAAGAGGAACCATTTAAGACCAATTAAATGAAAATCAGTTTTCGATCATGATCCCTGCTTATGTAAGAGCCCAAAATAAATGACATTTGACATTTTCTCTTATAACTTGAGAATGGAGCGTTACGGATGGAGCAACTATACTTTTCCGAATCCTTACCGGCCAGAGGAATACATTAGAGTGGTTTTCAACATGATAATTTGACCGCTTTCCCAAAAAACAAAAAAACACATTCATACACTCTTCAATTGACCTAAAACATTGCTCAGATCTTTTATTGTATCTTGTGTATGGTTCAAAATTTTGGCTTAGAGCGGGTTCCCTAGTAATATAATATCCAGATCTATGATTTTGTAGAGTAGGTCTAGCTATAGGTCGTAGATATGGTAAACAAGCTCACAAAGTCACTTTCATTTACCATACTATACTAAAAATTATTAAATTTACATACCATATTAAAAATTATTAAAATGTACATTGTTTTTTAAAATAAAAATTATTAAAATGTACATATTTATTACATGCATGCCGTGTATACCTCCCTTCTGAACCGACTGACACCATCTGGTGCCGGTGGCTCAGAATAGCCGACGGCGCCCCCACGTGCCAAATATTGGGGCTGAAGACGTCCAAGAGAATACTGGATGAAAGCTTCCTCTCTCGGTAAGCAATTTCAAGTTTGTGAGAAATAAGAAAAGTTAAACACGTACATATTTATTGATTATAATTATTGTTCTTTATTTTCGTGACCAGGTTTATCTTGCTAGATGGAAGAACTACAACGTAAGCCTTGTGAATTTGACTAATCCTAATCCGTCTTACACCAATTACTTTTTATCTACGGCAAAAAATCTCCAACAATTTCAACCAAGTCCGTTTGTAACTCAATTGCTTGGGTTTTGCTCATCAATTCCTGCCATTGTCACAGAGTATCACAAATATGGGTCGTTAGCAAATATCAAGAACATCTTAAAGGACACCGACGAAGATAAGGGGACGACGAGATTCCAACTTTGTATTGATTATGTTAAAGTAATTAATTTTCTTCATTCAAGTCCAACTGGTGCTCATGTCATGTGTGATACTGATACCTTACCTAATTTACTTGCACAGTATTTAGTGACTTCTGATCTCCATATTGTTGTTAACGATGTAGACCGACTTCCTCAAGTCAATGCGTCCAGGGGAACACATTGTCCAAATAATTATGGAGAACTTCTGGCTCCCGAACAAATAGTGAGGTCTTCCAAAGGTTATGACGAGAAGTCAGACATCTGGAAGATTCCAGCGGTAGCGGAGTATTTGTTAGGAGCAGGTATCCATGGAAATCTTACCAGGCTTATATTATCCAAAATTCACCAAAAGTGTCGTAGTAAGGATCCAAAACTCAGACCTACTGCAGCTGAAGTTTTAAAAGGATACTTAGATGTACAACACACATTCTTTACTTTTTAAGGTAGTATGAGCGGCTACGGTGTCATTTACTAAAACAGTATATAAACGCAAGCTAACAACTATCATATCCTTTCATCAGATATGTTCAAGTGCAAGGAAAAAAATATGGCTTCTTTAGAATAAAAAAATCACGGGAGACATTCATCATTTTCTACCCCGGTATCCAAATATTTATCGTCTGAATATCAAATCGTGCACAGCATATTCAAGTGTATCGATCCCGTGTATTCATTTTAGTGTCTCTGCTGTGCAACCTGGCGATATCGGTGTGCATCAGGCTATGATGTTTTCAAATAGACGTAAACGTTTGTAGAAATTGAACCTTGTGTCAACTTGGCGTGATGACAATTGCCCCTGTCGAGTTCCTCCGGGAGTTTAAAAAATACAAGTAGTGAGCTATCAGCAGTAGATAGTTGATGAAGTAGTCTTATGCCAACAGTAGATAGTTGAGGAAGTAGTATGCTATTAGAAGTAAATAGTTGATGAAGTAGTGTGTTATCAGCAGTTGATAGTTAATGAAGAACAGTACTGTACTATATCAGCAGTAGATAGTTGACGAAGTATTGTGTTATCAGCAGTGTATGAAGTAGTGTGATATAAGCAGTAGACATAGTTGATGAAGTAGTGTGCTTATTAGCAGAAGTAGATAGTTGATAATGTATCATGTTATCAGTAGTAGATAATTGATAAAGTATTGTGCTATCAGCGGTAGATAGTTGCCGAAGTAGTGTGCTATCAGCAGCTGATAGTTGATGAAGTGGTGTACTATCAGCAGTTGATAGTTGATGAAGTACGGTAATGTACTATCAAAAGTAGATAGTTGACGAATTATGTGTAATCAGCAGTAAAAAGATGATGGAGTAATGTGCTATCAGTAGTATATATAGGGTCCATAACTTATAAGTTCCACCTAAATACTTTTTAAATAAACTCAACCCATAAAGTATCGAAACGATTATAGATGGTCAGATATATCGGGAACTGAAATATATAGCAAAAACTTATTTAATGTATATAAAGCGCAGTTTTCTCCTGCGCATTTTGATACCTCTTTTGTTGCTCTACGATATCATTTGGCCGAGTTATGAGCGCTTGAGTGGCTTCAAGTCGGATTTTGAAAGATGCACTTAGCTCCTGTTCAAGCCAAATGCGTTCGTCGTGTACACACACCCCCTCTTGGAAACAGAGGGGGTGGATACTCTCGATTGGCCTGCAAAGAGCCCTGACCTTAATCCACTAGAACACTTGTGGGGAAACTCCTAAGAGGAAAGCTAACAAGGCAATCAAGCCTGACACCACACCTTAGAAGGCCTTCAGCGCATCCTGCTCAGGAAATGGCGAGACAAGGAAAGATAATGCGACGACGAATCCAGGCAGTGATAGACAGTGATGGTGGACACACCAAGTATTGAGATGTCAGCAGAAAGAGTTCATGAGATAAGTCAGAGATAAGTAAAGGGTAGCAATTATTGAAGTTGGAAGTCGAAGGAGTAAAATAAAGTAAAGTTCATGGTTAACTAAACAGAGCACGTCGGTGTCCTTTGTCTTGATTGTGTGTGTGTACACGACGAACGCATTTGGCTTGTATAGGAGCTAAGTGCAACTTTCAAAATCCGACTTGAAGCCACTCAAGCGCCCATAACTCGACCAAATGATATCGTAGAGCAACAAAAGAGGTATCAAAATGCGCAGGAGAAAGCTGCGCTTTATATACATTAAATACGTTTTTGCTATATATTTCATTTCCCGATATATTTGACCATCTTTAATCGTTTCGATACTTTATGGGTTGAGTTTAGATCAAAAAATATTTGACGAAATGCAAATGTGTAAAAAGATATAAGTAGCCGTATTCGTTTTACACATATTGACCGAATTATAGCGTCACACGTCATTGTATTCAGCCACAATAGTTCATTATGTATCAAAAGAGACAGTGTTAAAAGTGGCATCCTGAGTCCATAGGAGTCAGATATCAAACAATACAGTAGGCCAGGCCTATTCACGTGTTTGTTAAAGAAAACCTGACTGCTATGGAGTTAGGTGCAACTTTTAAAACGGCCTCTTTTCTTACAATTAACCATTGTGACTGAACGCAATGACGTCCGGCGCTATAAATTGGCCACATGGGTAAAAACAAACAGGGCTATACAGAACTTTTTACATAGTGGTACTACACACATTATGTTCGTGCATACCCAAGTAGAGTGACCAATTCCCATGCCCCCGGACTACACATACAGGGTGTCCCCCCAAAAAGAGAACCCTCATTGCGCCCTCTTTTTCTCCTATTTTTTAAAAGTTGATCAAATATATTTTGGTATGTAAAAAAACCCTCAATTGTTAGCTTTAATAAACCAAAACAATTATTTCAATCGGCTCACACCTTTTGAAGATATGCTTATTTAAAGGCAAGTATCCGTTTTTCACTCTGTCCAGGGATAGCAAACATAGTGGTTGTGATGGATTATGCTTTGGAGTGGCCTGCAACATCACCAGACCTCACACCACTTGATTTCTTCCTTTGGGGCAAAATCCAAGATCTTTGCAAACGTATTAGTGCTGCATTCGCAAGTATCCGGTGCACAAGGATGGTACGCAACGCAATTGATGTAATAAAGGACCAGGGCTGAAACCTGTATTCGCCAAGGAGGCAACCAGGTAGAGGGCAGAGCAGCACAGTAAACTCACTTCAGAAGAACCAAAGACAAACCAAAATTCCCTTTTCAGGGCTTCCTTTTTATCCTCAAAAGAGAGATGACTTATGTTGTAAATAAAAAGAAAGCAAGAAACAACAAAGGAAGAAAGTAAAAAACATAATTAAACATAAATAACCAAGAAGAAAAAATAAGCAAAAAATAAGTCCCATCCTACATTGTCCTACATCCATTTTACCCACAAATTAATGACACTTAAAGCAATATTATAACATTTTCAAACAAAATAGATTAGCATTTCTTTGCCATAAAATGTTAGCTTTTACTGTCAGATATATCCCTTTATTTTTGAGCCGAACAACTACGGCAAAGCAAAGAAAATTGAATTTACTACCAGCGCACATGTCGCCAATACGTACCACTCCTTCGGTCATGTTGTGGTACGACCCTTTGTTGTGTATATCACCGTCCGCACGCCGTGACGTACTGTGTGTTATGAACATCATGTATGCGTTCGACTAATAATTCCATCGTAATAATAAAGGGCTGAATCAGCCTTTAATTCAAAATCACAGATTTTGACAAAACTACAGCACTTAGAGTCTTGATTTTTGCAGGGTATATTGGTTTAATAAAGTACAATTTAATCGTGTAAAAAAGGAATTTTAAAAATTCAGTGAGGGCGTCTTCCTCAGCAAATGTTATAATATGGCTTTAACAAAATCCATAGCCCATAAGCCCACCAGTAAAGCTTATTCCCGAAATAAAGTTATTTTATAAACTTATCATTAAGGAATGTTTGATATTCATGCATGGTACGGTTACTCCTTTTCAATCTTGAAGTAGCCAAACCTCCTCCGTGGACAGAGTGAAAACGGATACTTTTCTTTAAAAGGGCATATCTTCAAAATTGTTAGCCGATTGAAAAAAATGTTTTAGTTTATTAAAGCTATTGATTAAAAGTTTCTTTACATACCAAAATATTTTTGATCACCTTTTCAGAAATAGGAGTGTTGTGACAATAATTGATTCGATAATTGAATATTGATCATAGTGCAGTAAGCCATGATAACCATTCATCAAGTGAACGTTTGGTTTGTATATCCGTGCATCAATTGCACTGACTGAATGGATGATTTGTTTGTGCGTGAATAAAGTCTTCACTCCTTGTTAACCCTGCAAGCGAATCAGACGTGCTCAGGTTTGGCTCATGATGATTGGTCAACCTGATGACGATTATATTGGCATCATGTCTTGCACGTGAATCATATTCAATTATACTTATTATGATGCGATGAAACTCTGGTAAGACTTTATATTAATACATACATTATATTATTTTGATCAGTTTGTCTGATGATGTAAATTCCTAATAAATTGTTATACTTAATTTCTGTATCATCTGGTTCATTTCGTGATAGTCATTCCCGTTCCCGTTCATTCCCTCATCCCTTGGGACTCCAAATCTGGTACCTCGCTCCCCTTTCCCATGGACTAATTCCCCAATTTAGATTCATAACAGGAGAAAAAGAGGGCGCAATGAGGGTTCTCTTTTATTGGGACACCATGTAAAAGACCTAACATCTGTAGGGAAACTATATATCTTCAATACGAAAGGTCAAACTTTTCATTCCAGCTACATACACTTTTTTAGAATATGTCATTAGATTGATAAATTTTACTTCTAGAACAATTAAATGACAATTTTATTAAGTTGTATTATATTGCGAATTTCAAAAAATCTAAAAAAATTGTTATCAGGAGGACATTCCTCGTATTCAGAATGCAATTTGGTGTGTCTGATGTTCTCTCAGGTCCCACAACAAATACTTTGCAAAGGTGGGTCACCGAGCCCTAATCAATTGCGTACAAAATGCAGGTCTATCAGTACATTGCAATACGCGGATTTAGGGTTTCTCTACTTCTCAATTTGTGCCGAAATTCCTTCCCACAATGCAATAAGCGTTTTGCATAACAATAGATACAGTTTGGAGGTTAATCAATAACCTTTGTTATGCAATACGCATATTGCATTGTGGGAAGGAATTTCGGCACAAATTGACTTCCGGGAGAGACACCCTAAATCCGCGTATTGGCATAAAGCTGGTTTTACTGGTTATGATAGTGTTTAGTTTCTGTTGTCCAACATCTATAACAATCAGGAGGCAGAGCAATGTAGGTTGATTTTGTCAGTTAAAATTTTACCTTTGTCGATTATTTAGAGAATAAACGATAGGAATTTTTGTTTTTACTATCCTCTACCTATGATAGACGACAGGCAGGTCCAATATTTTCATAGTGTTGGATACCGTCGCATATTCTCATTCTCATTCTTAGTCAGTTAAATATTATTTTAATAACTGTAAACCTAAGTTACCGTCATAAAACACCCATTATTATAAAATGAACGAAACTTGTTTACAACTTCACGTATTCTGTTGCGCGTAGGCCTACTGCTAGCGCACATCTATAAGCGTGTTACGCTTTATTAACGCTCATGATGACATGGGTCGTCTACGGCCTGATAGACGGCAGCCGAAATCATGCGATTGTCAAATCAGATTATGTGCCTACGAACTAGACCATTCGAGATATTCAAGTTTATTCAGGGGTCAAAATTTAAAAAACTAGTCTAATTTTGTCCATTATTATGTTTTGATGGATCCAAGTTGTGATAATATTGGATCCAAAACATAATAATGATAAAATTGGATGCTTTACGCCCAATATTTATTGGTCTCGCTATGAGTTGTAAAATATTGGACTCGACTACGTCTCGTCTAATATTTTAAAACTCACAGCTCGACCAATAAATATGGGCTCAACCGATCCAATTTTATATCAAACCTGGGCCAAATTATTCCTCTTTTCATAGTATAAGGATTCAGAAAATATACAGTTTTAAAGTGTAAGGTTAAAAGGGAACTCCGCAGTAGTTAAAATAGAAAAATGCTCCAAATTTATTGAAAATGGTCTCAAATTTTTAGATCATTGGCAATTGAGTCATGTACAGAAAAAATATATTTTGTTTATATATATTTATTAGAATTTAGATTTTGACTCCTATAGAAACTTTGACCTTGGAAATCTTGAATTGCACAGGTGACAATTCTGCACCAAAAATCATTTTGAACCACCGATAGGATAATAATCAGAGAAGACACTGTAACTGGCAAAACCAACTAACCTGAAACAATTAAATAATACTGTGCCAAAAAAAATCCTTACACTTGGAAAAATAATTACAATTTCACAAGTGAACCATATTAGGGTAAATATTTTTTAATAGATGTACTATCTAATCCGGTACATTATCATACCCCATTGAATCCAATGTGACTTCAAGAAGCAAAGTTACAAGCATTTGATTAGACGAAGGTCCAGTTTTAAAAGTGACCAACTGGCCTATTCAAAACTCCACGGACTAGACATCTGTTTTGAGAGTAGCGAATGGCTAATTTGTGTGTGCCTTTAATTGAAAACAAAAGGAAAAAACTGAAACAAAGGAGCTGACAAATAAAATGAAAGTTATGAAAAGTACAGAGAAGTAAAAACTGAAATAAAAACTGCTTTATTGAAGAAACTGCGTTGTCTCTTTGTTGCGCTTGTTGAAATCTTTTTGCGCCTTGTATAGGCCAGTTTGTCACTTTTAAAACTGGACCTTCGTCTATTCAATTGCTTTACTTCTAGAGGTCACATTGGATTCAATGTGGTGTCATAATGTGCAGAATTAAATAGTGCAAAAATTACCCCAATATGGTTCAGTTTTGAAATTGTGATTATTTTTCCAAATGTAAGGATACTTTTTTGGCGCAGTATAGTTTGCAGCCGGACTACTAGCGCAAATAGACGTCAGCTGCAGCTGATAGCGCCTCTAACTCCTCTACCAACATATTGTGCTCGAGACTTGTGTATCGCATCATTTTACACAGAAGGTGTCGGACGTTTCATTGCAGTTATCAACCGATTAGATACGATTCAAATATGGCTCAACGAGCAAATGCATCAAAGTTGTGTTTCATGTTGATAGCATCACTAGCATTCATTGCTGTTGGCTCTCAACTGATCATCTTATTGTTGACGAAGAATAATTTTATTTCCCCGAGATTTTCGGCAGTTGTTCAGATTGGTCGACTAATAGATTCAGGTAAGGGACACTATTATAAGTAGAATGTTTTTAAGGGCTGGTGTTTATCAATTTTGGCACTAGCCAGATGGGCCGGTAACTTTTTTAATTTACCAGCCCGACTGGAAATTTACCAGTCATTTTGGCTTCAGAATCGGTTCAATTGTCACGTTTTCAATAAAGTTCAATCATGCACGGTTCGAGTTTTGCCGGCAAAAAACTTGTCATGAAAACTCAGGGACAACACATTGACTTGCAGCTAATAAGCGCACATCCTAGACATTCTATAATTCTCGCATACACCACATTTCGCCATAATTCATTCTAGAAACGCGTGCTGTTAGAATAAGAAAAATTTTAATGCTAAATTATTGCACATTCTAGGGAAGCGTGGTTACCGTTTTGAAATAACCGAGTGAGAGGGTTTTCAAGAAAATGATTTTCCTGTCAAAACTGAAGCATCCTCTGTATAAAAGAAAATATGAATATTAACTGCACATCATATATAACGATTAGTGATACCCAATTGTGGCACGTTTGATGTCGTTTATGAGGCAGAGAATTTTATTTCAATTTTATATACGCCAAAATATTTTTTTAATTGAGCAAGAATAAGTATAGAAAAAACGTTGAAAATTCTATGTATAAATAACATTAGACCCGGCAAAAGATTACTGTTTCGTTTTTATTTTAATTTAATCTTTTATTTCCTGAAAAACATTTGGGGTCTAAAATGGATTTTTTATGTAATTGATAAAAACATCGAACGTGTGTACAAGAAAAATGGTAGGTTCCTCTATAGTATTTTACTGACCATGGAAATGTACAGACACCGTGCGAGCACATGTCAAAATCGATATAATGTATTGTCCATATAGACGCGCATTTATCATGTTTATTGTCGGATTAACAACAATTAAGCGCTATTAATACACATTAATGTTTTAGGCAAATAAAATTCCAAAATATGGTACGTTTTCTGCTTTTGCTTGTCACGTGGTAGACCTATTTTGAAGTTGCGATTATATCTTCAAATAAGTTTCAAATGGATTCCATCAAGACAAGTGGCCGAGTGGTCTAAGGCGCTAGGCTCGTAGAGCATTTCCAAAGCGGCATGGTGCGCCGTGAGTTCGAACCCCGCCTCTGCCAAACTTTAAAAGAAGTAAAATTAAAATTAAAATTTAACTTTTTTTAAATTTCATATTGGGAAATGTGACTGGGAAAATTTATGTATGGCGTGGAGTGGTGTGATTCTCGCGTTTCACAATACGATGCGCCTCCAGCGGTCGCTTGGTCGAGGCCAATACGCAGTGCATCATGGGAAAATAAGTCGACATCCAGAGCCCGCGTAATACGAATACAATGCATCATTGTGGGTTTAAATATCATTATAATGATGTTACATGCGAATGTACACTAAAACAACAATTTACAGCTATAGTAGATCCATTTTCTATCTATTGATCACAGGGAATCCTTCGTGGAGCTGTTTTCAACATATTTATTATCACACTCGCGTGAAAATTCAATAGCAGCTAGAACGGCGATGTCGACTCTGGAGTCGAAATTTCACTGCCAAAAGCAACCGATGGCGGCGCATCGTATTGTGAAACGCGAGAATTGACCTTCGCAGCCAGGATCAGCTCCCGAGTTTCGTACGGGTTATAAAGAGACAAGAAGCAGTAAGTTCCTTGTACAAGGAAATGTCAAGCTAAGCTAACTCGCACCACAGTCGAACGCCTGATCGATTAAGCAAAGTTTACTGTTTAATATAATAATATTATCATACCTTGTTGTACATGTTGTAAGTAAGATCCTAAACAGTGATCCAATGTGTTTTACATGTTAAAGCATTGTTGCATCATATTTTCATTGAAGAACAATTCATTTGTGGTGAATTATATAACAGTGTGTTTATTGTGTATATTGCATGAACTTGGAAGAGATGATTTTGGCCTTAGGTATTTCCTACCCCCTACCCGTGACAGTGAAAATGTGTGTTCATTCGTTATTATCAGCATTATGTTTACGAATTAATCTTAAAACGGAAAAGACAACATTGCTATTAAACTTGCTTTCTGTAGGGGGGGGGGGGGTCAAAACGTTTCGACTGCAAAAAATTCCAGTGCCCAGTCCCCCCACCAAAGTATTCAAAGTATTTATTATGAACACTCCCTAACAATCATCTAACATCATGAGTGTTATCTATCATTATCATCATCATCATCATCATCATCATCATCATCATCATCATCATCATCATCATCATCGATATTGATTGGGATGAAAAGCCGACCATCATATGCAAATTTTTACCTTTAGTATCTATAGGCCTTCAATACTTAATAATTTATTCTCGCAAAAAAGGGCATGCGCCTACTTTATATACGTTAAAGTTATTGTAGACTCATTTGAGTTGCTCGTGCAAAGAACTTCACGACATAAAAGGTTCTTTCACTGACAACATTATATATATATATTTATTATTTTGTTTATTGTATGATTGTTTAAATGTCAAATCAAGTTAAATGTATTGCCTGTCATAAGAATATGCAAAATAAGCACAAGGTATTTTCATGTAAATATTGTAAACAGTACGTACATAAGAAATGTATGAATATGAACCGCAAAGCTATCTTGTAATAGTGAAAATTGTGATATTGGAATTAATGATGAAATTGACGACCACGAAGGAAATATAAATGTATCAGATATTATTATGGATAAATATGATAGTATGGTTTTTAATCCCATTCGATTTCAAAATAATAGCAAAGATGATGAAATACATGAAATGAATCATATACCAGAGTGTAACTACCTGACACCTGAAGAATTTGGCCAGAAGTACAAAGGTAATGAGGAAAAATTTTCAATATTAAATTCTAATATAAGAAGTATCAACAAAAATTTCGAAAAACTAAAACAATGTTTAAAAATATTAGAACATACATTTACAATAATCGGCCTTTCTGAAACTCACTTAAAAGAAAAGCCATCTGATTATTATAATTTAGATGATTATAATATGGAATTCACAAATAGAGTGGATAGAGAGAAGGGTGGTGTTATTCTATATATTTTAAAGTCCATCAAATATAAACTTAGACCCGACTTATGCATAGCGAATGCCAATTTTGAATCTTGTTTTATACAAATTGAAGATAAAAATGCCCGAAACAAGTTAGTAGGTGTCGTATACCGATCACATACAGCAATTGATCACTTTGCTAAAGACATTACACCTATTTTGGAAAATATAACAAATGAAAAAAAGAAATGCTACATTATGGGCGATTTCAATATTGATTTGCTGAAGGATGATTCTCATCTATTCTCATTTACTTGCATTCTTTCATTCCAACTATTTATAAACCGACGAGAATAACTGAACATAGTGCTACTATCATTGATAATATTCTTGTTAATAATGATGATGATGTAAATTCTGAAATAATTGTTACTAATATCAGTGATCACCTTCCAACCATATTGATCGATAACAAACCAGTCACAAATCAGTCGACTATGAATAGTAATTATTTCTTTAAAAGAAATCACAGTCCGGATAATATAGAACATTTGAAACAAAAACTTTCTTCTGTAAACTGGAATGAAGAGCTAGATAATAATGCTGCTAACGATTGTTACAATAAGTTTGTGAATGTTTTCACCAAAATATATGATGAATGCATACCTATGAAAAAATATAAATGCAATAACAAAAGAGAACCAAGGCTTCCCTGGATAAGCAGAGGCTTACTCAAAAGCATAAATACTAAAAATAAGTTGTATAAGAGGTATGTACAGAAACCATGTCATGAAAGGCTTAATACATTCAAGAAATACAGAGACAAATTAAACAGTTTAATACGAAAATCTAAAAGGGAGTATTACAAAAGGACATTTGAAACAGTAAAGAATAATTTACGAAAAACTTGGAAAACAATCAATAATATCATTGGCCGTAATAAGAAAAGTAATATTCAAACTCAATTCAAAAGTACACAATTAGGTCATGTGATCTCAGATCCTCAAATGATTTCCGACGAATTAAATGACTTTTTAACAAGCATTGGGCCAAATTTAGCATCCACAATAGTTACAGATGGGAAGAACTATTATGATTACTTGAAACCACCATCAAATAGTAGCATGTATATGAAACCAGTTGTAAAAGAGGAAATTGTAAAGATTATACATAAGTTCAACCAAAATAAAAGTGCCGGTCATGATGATATAGGCAATTTCGTTTTCAAAAGGATAGTAAATGAAATATCAATACCTCTCATTGTAATTTTTAATATTTCCATTACTACTGGAAAAGTCCCTGGTGAATTGAAGATTGCAAATGTAATCCCTATCTATGAGAAGGATAGTCATGACGTGTTCTCCAACTATCGACCTGTCTCTGTTCTTCCATGTTTTTCAAAGATTCTTGAAAGACTAGTGTTCAACAGATGCATGAATTACATTAATAAATACAATATTTTAAATGAAAAACAATTTGGTTTTAGGTCTAATCATTCTACGTATATGGCAATTTTGGAATTAATTGATAAAATCAGTACTTCAGTTGAAAATAATGAAACTACAGCAGGATTTGTCTAAAGCCTTTGACACAAATGATCACAGCATTTTGTTATACAAGTTAGAGTATTATGGGTTCAGGGGAAATGTATTAAATTGGTTTACAGATTATTTGTACAATAGGAAACAATATGTATATTACAATTCATGTAAATCCAGCTATATGAGCATTTCGTGTGGTGTACCTCAGGGGTAGATTTTAGGCCTATTACTATTCATACTGTATGTTGATGATATTGTAAATACTACCTCTGTTCTAGAATTTGTTTTGTTTGCAGACGACACTACTATTACCTATTCACACCCAAATATTATATCTAAATTTGATCTCATTAACAAGGAACTAGAAGAGGTCAATAATTGGTTTAAAGCAAATAAGCTTTCTGTAAACAGTGGACTTCGGTTGTATATATAAATGCGCATATATAAATGCGCACGTGACCAGATGGCCAGTGCCATGTTCGTGTTACCTCACTGTCAATCACTGAAATTGCGACCACAGTTCCAGTTGGTGGCCGCATTGCATTCTCTAAATTCAGTAAATTTTCATCGTCAACCGTGTAATTGAATGGGATTATTTTGAAATTTTAAAACGCTTGAAATATCACAAACAAATAGGCCTATGTTGATAAATAATATGAGGCCGTGTGTCCTGAACTCGCCACCCTTAGCGTTACATGACAAATATTATGAATTTTTACACCAACCGGAAAGCTGAAGGCATAAGCAATTTAAATATATACATTTCAACTCATTATACAGGGTGACCTGCAAGTTATACAGGGTGGAATAAAAACGATTTTGATAAAAAATGGGTCACTCAATGCATTGCTTATTACCAACTTAAAGTAATAAACTGGAAGTAAACAACATTCATTTGGTTAGAGGATATGGAGAGCCAATTTACCCACAAATTAATGACACTTAAAGCAATATTATAACATTTTCAAACAAAATAGATTAGCATTTCTTTGCCATAAAATGTTAGCTTTACTGTCAGATATATCCCTTTTATTTTTGAGCCGAACAACTACGGCAAAGCAAAGAAAATTGGAATTTACTACCAGCGCACATGTCGCCAATACGTACCACTCCTTCGGTCATGTTGTGGTACGACCCTTTGTTGTGTATATCACCGTCCGCACGCCGTGACGTACTGTGTGTTATGAACATCATGTATGCGTTCGACTAATAATTCCATCGTAATAATAAAGGGCTGAATCAGCCTTTAATTCAAAATCACAGATTTTGACAAAACTACAGCACTTAGAGTCTTGATTTTTGCAGGGTATATTGGTTTAATAAAGTACAATTTAATCGTGTAAAAAAGGAATTTTAAAAATTCAGTGAGGGCGTCTTCCTCAGCAAATGTTATAATATGGCTTTAACAAAATCCATAGCCCATAAGCCCACCAGTAAAGCTTATTCCCGAAATAAAGTTATTTTATAAACTTATCATTAAGGAATGTTTGATATTCATGCATGGTACGGTTACTCCTTTTCAATCTTGAAGTAGCCAAACCTCCTCCGTGGACAGAGTGAAAACGGATACTTTTCTTTAAAAGGGCATATCTTCAAAATTGTTAGCCGATTGAAAAAAATGTTTTAGTTTATTAAAGCTATTGATTAAAAGTTTCTTTACATACCAAAATATTTTTGATCACCTTTTCAGAAATAGGAGTGTTGTGACAATAATTGATTCGATAATTGAATATTGATCATAGTGCAGTAAGCCATGATAACCATTCATCAAGTGAACGTTTGGTTTGTATATCCGTGCATCAATTGCACTGACTGAATGGATGATTTGTTTGTGCGTGAATAAAGTCTTCACTCCTTGTTAACCCTGCAAGCGAATCAGACGTGCTCAGGTTTGGCTCATGATGATTGGTCAACCTGATGACGATTATATTGGCATCATGTCTTGCACGTGAATCATATTCAATTATACTTATTATGATGCGATGAAACTCTGGTAAGACTTTATATTAATACATACATTATATTATTTTGATCAGTTTGTCTGATGATGTAAATTCCTAATAAATTGTTATACTTAATTTATGTATTATCTGGTTCATTTTGTGATAGTCATTCCTGTTCCCGTTCATTCCCTCATCCCTTGGGACTCCAAATCTGGTACCTCGCTCCCCTTTCCCATGGACTAATTCCCCAATTTAGATTCATAACAGGAGAAAAAGAGGGCGCAATGAGGGTTCTCTTTTATTGGGACACCATGTAAAGACCTAACATCTGTAGGGAAACTATACATCTTCAATACGAAAGGTCAAACTTTTAATTCCAGCTACATACACTTTTTTAGAATATGTCATTAGATTGATAAATTTTACTTCTAGAACAATTAAATGACAATTTTTATTAAGTTGTATTATATTGCGAATTTCAAAAAATCTAAAAAAAATTGTTATCAGGAGGACATTCCTCGTATTCAGAATGCAATTTGGTGTGTCTGATGTTCTCTCAGGTCCCACAACAAATACTTTGCAAAGGTGGGTCACCGAGCCCTAATCAATTGCGTACAAAATGCAGGTCTATCAGTACATTGCAATACGCGGATTTAGGGTTTCTCTACCGGATTCTCAATTTGTGCCGAAATTCCTTCCCACAATGCAATAAGCGTTTTGCATAACAATAGATACAGTTTGGAGGTTAATCAATAACCTTTGTTATGCAATACGCATATTGCATTGTGGGAAGGAATTTCGGCACAAATTGACTTCCGGGAGAGACACCCTAAATCCGCGTATTGGCATAAAGCTGGTTTTACTGGTTATGATAGTGTTTAGTTTCTGTTGTCCAACATCTATAACAATCAGGAGGCAGAGCAATGTAGGTTGATTTTGTCAGTTAAAATTTTACCTTTGTCGATTATTTAGAGAATAAACGATAGGAATTTTTGTTTTTACTATCCTCTACCTATGATAGACGACAGGCAGGTCCAATATTTTCATAGTGTTGGATACCGTCGCATATTCTCATTCTCATTCTTAGTCAGTTAAATATTATTTTAATAACTGTAAACCATTTTTGTAAGCAAAAACTAAGTTACCGTCATAAAACACCCATTATTATAAAATGAACGAAACTTGTTTACAACTTCACGTATTCTGTTGCGCGTAGGCATACTGCTAGCGCACCTCTATAAGCGTGTTACGCTTTATTAACGCTCATGATGACATGGGTCGTCTACGGCCTGATAGACGGCAGCCGAAATCATGCGATTGTCAAATCAGATTATGTGCCTACGAACTAGACCATTCGAGATATTAAAGTTTATTCAGGGGTCAAAATTTAAAAAACTAGTCTAATTTTGTCCAAACCTGGGCCAAATTATTCCTCTTTTCATAGTATAAGGATTCAGAAAATATACAGTTTTAAAGTGTAAGGTTAAAAGGGAACTCCGCAGTAGTTAAAATAGAAAAATGCTCCAAATTTATTGAAAATGGTCTCAAATTTTTAGATCATTGGCAATTGAGTCATGTACAGAAAAAATATATTTTGTTTATATATATTTATTAGAATTTAGATTTTGACTCCTGTAGAAACTTTGACCTTGGAAATCTTGAATTGCACAGGTGACAATTCTGCACCAAAAATCATTTTGAACCACCGATAGGATAATAATCAGAGAAGACACTGTAACTGGCAAAACCAACTAACCTGAAACAATTAAATAATACTGTGCCAAAAAAATCCTTACACTTGGAAAAATAATTACAATTTCACAAGTGAACCATATTAGGGATATTTTTATTTTTAATAGATGTACTATCTAATCCGGTACATTATCATACCCCATTGAATCCAATGTGACTTCAAGAAGCAAAGTTACAAGCATTTGATTAGACGAAGGTCCAGTTTTAAAAGTGACCAACTGGCCTATTCAAAACTCCACGGACTAGACATCTGTTTTGAGAGTAGCGAATGGCTAATTTGTGTGTGCCTTTAATTGAAAACAAAAGGAAAAAACTGAAACAAAGGAGCTGACAAATAAAATGAAAGTTATGAAAAGTACAGAGAAGTAAAAACTGAAATAAAAACTGCATTATTGAAGAAACTGCGTTGTCTCTTTGTTGCGCTTGTTGAAATCTTTTGCGCCTTGTATAGGCCAGTTTGTCACTTTTAAAACTGGACCTTCGTCTATTCAATTGCTTTACTTCTAGAGGTCACATTGGATTCAATGTGGTGTCATAATGTGCAGAATTAAATAGTGCAAAAATTACCCCAATATGGTTCAGTTTTGAAATTGTGATTATTTTTCCAAATGTAAGGATACTTTTTTGGCGCAGTATAGTTTGCAGCCGGACTACTAGCGCAAATAGACGTCAGCTGCAGCTGATAGCGCCCTCTAACTCCTCTACCAACATATTGTGCTCGAGACTTGTGTATCGCATCATTTTACACAGAAGGTGTCGGACGTTTCATTGCAGTTATCAACCGATTAGATACGATTCAAATATGGCTCAACGAGCAAATGCATCAAAGTTGTGTTTCATGTTGATAGCATCACTAGCATTCATTGCTGTTGGCTCTCAACTGATCATCTTATTGTTGACGAAGAATAATTTTATTTCCCCGAGATTTTCGGCAGTTGTTCAGATTGGTCGACTAATAGATTCAGGTAAGGGACACTATTATAAGTAGAATGTTTTTAAGGGCTGGTGTTTATCAATTTTGGCACTAGCCAGATGGGCCGGTAACTTTTTAAATTTACCAGCCCGACTGGAAATTTGTCAGTCATTTTGGCTTCAGAATCGGTTCAATTGTCACGTTTTCAATAAAGTTCAATCATGCACGGTTCGAGTTTTGCCGGCAAAAACTTGTCATGAAAACTCAGGGACAACACATTGACTTGCAGCTAATAAGCGCACATCCTAGACATTCTATAATTCTCGCATACACCACATTTCGCCATAATTCATTCTAGAAACGCTTGCTGTTAGAATAAGAAAAATTTTAATGCTAAATTATTGCACATTCTAGGGAAGCGTGGTTACCGTTTTGAAATAACCGAGTGAGAGGGTTTTCAAGAAAATGATTTTCCTGTCAAAACTGAAGCATCCTCTGTATAAAAGAAAATATGAATATTAACTGCACATCATATATAACGATTAGTGATACCCAATTGTGGCACGTTTGATGTCGTTTATGAGGCAGAGAATTTTATTTCAATTTTATATACGCCAAAATATTTTTTAATTGAGCAAGAATAAGGATAGAAAAAACGTTGAAAATTCTATGTATAAATAACATTAGACCCGGCAAAAGATTACTGTTTCGTTTTTATGGTAATCTAATCTTTTATTTCCTGAAAAAACATTTGGGGTCTAAAATGGATTTTTTATGTAATTGATAAAAACATCGAACGTGTGTACAAGAAAAATGGTAGGTTCCTCTATAGTATTTTACTGACCATGGAAATGTACAGACACCGTGCGAGCACATGTCAAAATCGATATAATGTATTGTCCATATAGACGCGCATTTATCATGTTTATTGTCGGATTAACAACAATTAAGCGCTATTAATACACATTAATGTTTTTAGGCAAATAAAATTCCAAAATATGGTACGTTTTCTGCTTTTGCTTGTCACGTGGTAGACCTATTTTGAAGTTGCGATTATATCTTCAAATAAGTTTCAAATGGATTCCATCAAGACAAGTGGCCGAGTGGTCTAAGGCGCTAGGCTCGTAGAGCATTTCCAAAGCGGCATGGTGCGCCGTGAGTTCGAACCCCGCCTCTGCCAAACTTTAAAAGAAGTAAAATTAAAATTAAAATTTAACTTTTTTTAAATTTCATATTGGGAAATGTGACTGGGAAAATTTATGTATGGCGTGGAGTGGTGTGATTCTCGCGTTTCACAATACGATGCGCCTCCAGCGGTCGCTTGGTCGAGGCCAATACGCAGTGCATCATGGGAAAATAAGTCGACATCCAGAGCCCGCGTAATACGAATACAATGCATCATTGTGGGTTTAAATATCATTATAATGATGTTACATGCGAATGTACACTAAAACAACAATTTACAGCTATAGTAGATCCATTTTCTATCTATTGATCACAGGGAATCCTTCGTGGAGCTGTTTTCAACATATTTATTATCACACTCGCGTGAAAATTCAATAGCAGCTAGAACGGCGATGTCGACTCTGGAGTCGAAATTTCACTGCCAAAAGCAACCGATGGCGGCGCATCGTATTGTGAAACGCGAGAATTGACCTTCGCAGCCAGGATCAGCTCCCGAGTTTCGTACGGGTTATAAAGAGACAAGAAGCAGTAAGTTCCTTGTACAAGGAAATGTCAAGCTAAGCTAACTCGCACCACAGTCGAACGCCTGATCGATTAAGCAAAGTTTACTGTTTAATATAATAATATTATCATACCTTGTTGTACATGTTGTAAGTAAGATCCTAAACAGTGATCCAATGTGTTTTACATGTTAAAGCATTGTTGCATCATATTTTCATTGAAGAACAATTCATTTGTGGTGAATTATATAACAGTGTGTTTATTGTGTATATTGCGTGAACTTGGAAGAGATGATTTTGGCCTTAGGTATTTCCTACCCCCTACCCGTGACAGTGAAAATGTGTGTTCATTCGTTATTATCAGCATTATGTTTACGAATTAATCTTAAAACGGAAAAGACAACATTGCTATTAAACTTGCTTTCTGTAGGGGGGGGGGGGTCAAAACGTTTCGACTGCAAAAAATTCCAGTGCCCAGTCCCCCCACCAAAGTATTCAAAGTATTTATTATGAACACTCCCTAACAATCATCTAACATCATGAGTGTTATCTATCATTATTATCATCATCATCATCATCATCATCATCATCATCATCATCATCATCATCATCATCATCATCGATATTGATTGGGATGAAAAGCCGACCATCATATGCAAATTTTTACCTTTAGTATCTATAGGCCTTCAATACTTAATAATTTATTCTCGCAAAAAAGGGCATGCGCCTACTTTATATACGTTAAAGTTATTGTAGACTCATTTGAGTTGCTCGTGCAAAGAACTTCACGACATAAAAGGTTCTTTCACTGACAACATTATATATATATATTTATTATTTTGTTTATTGTATGATTGTTTAAATGTCAAATCAAGTTAAATGTATTGCCTGTCATAAGAATATGCACAAGGTATTTTCATGTAAATATTGTAAACAGTACGTACATAAGAAATGTATGAATATGAACCGCAAAGCTATCTTGTCACTTAAGCCAGATGAGTATGTGTGTATAAATTGTTCTAAAAGAAATGAAAATATAAGTAATAGTGAAAATTGTGATATTGGAATTAATGATGAAATTGACGACCACGAAGGAAATATAAATGTATCAGATATTATTATGGATAAATATGATAGTATGGTTTTTAATCCCATTCGATTTCAAAATAATAGCAAAGATGATGAAATACATGAAATGAATCATATACCAGAGTGTAACTACCTGACACCTGAAGAATTTGGCCAGAAGTACAAAGGTAATGAGGAAAAATTTTCAATATTAAATTCTAATATAAGAAGTATCAACAAAAATTTCGAAAAACTAAAACAATGTTTAAAAATATTAGAACATACATTTACAATAATCGGCCTTTCTGAAACTCACTTAAAGAAAAGCCATCTGATTATTATAATTTAGATGATTATAATATGGAATTCACAAATAGAGTGGATACAGAGAAGGGTGGTGTTATTCTATATATTTTAAAGTCCATCAAATATAAACTTAGACCCGACTTATGCATAGCGAATGCCAATTTTGAATCTTGTTTTATACAAATTGAAGATAAAAATGCCCGAAACAAGTTAGTAGGTGTCGTATACCGATCACATACAGCAATTGAATACTTTGCTAAAGACATTACACCTATTTTGGAAAATATAACAAATGAAAAAAAGAAATGCTACATTATGGGCGATTTCAATATTGATTTGCTGAAGGATGATTCTCATCTATTCTCATTTACTTGCATTCTTTCATTCCAACTATTTATAAACCGACGAGAATAACTGAACATAGTGCTACTATCATTGATAATATTCTTGTTAATAATGATGATGATGTAAATTCTGAAATAATTGTTACTAATATCAGTGATCACCTTCCAACCATATTGATCGATAACAAACCAGTCACAAATCAGTCGACTATGAATAGTAATTATTTCTTTAAAAGAAATCACAGTCCGGATAATATAGAACATTTGAAACAAAAACTTTCTTCTGTAAACTGGAATGAAGAGCTAGATAATAATGCTGCTAACGATTGTTACAATAAGTTTGTGAATGTTTTCACCAAAATATATGATGAATGCATACCTATGAAAAAATATAAATGCAATAACAAAAGAGAACCAAGGCTTCCCTGGATAAGCAGAGGCTTACTCAAAAGCATAAATACTAAAAATAAGTTGTATAAGAGGTATGTACAGAAACCATGTCATGAAAGGCTTAATACATTCAAGAAATACAGAGACAAACTAAACAGTTTAATACGAAAATCTAAAAGGGAGTATTACAAAAGGACATTTGAAACAGTAAAGAATAATTTACGAAAAACTTGGAAAACAATCAATAATATCATTGGCCGTAATAAGAAAAGTAATATTCAAACTCAATTCAAAAGTACACAATTAGGTCATGTGATCTCAGATCCTCAAATGATTTCCGACGAATTAAATGACTTTTTAACAAGCATTGGGCCAAATTTAGCATCCACAATAGTTACAGATGGGAAGAACTATTATGATTACTTGAAACCACCATCAAATAGTAGCATGTATATGAAACCAGTTGTAAAAGAGGAAATTGTAAAGATTATACATAAGTTCAACCAAAATAAAAGTGCCGGTCATGATGATATAGGCAATTTCGTTTTCAAAAGGATAGTAAATGAAATATCAATACCTCTCATTGTAATTTTTAATATTTCCATTACTACTGGAAAAGTCCCTGGTGAATTGAAGATTGCAAATGTAATCCCTATCTATGAGAAGGATAGTCATGACGTGTTCTCCAACTATCGACCTGTCTCTGTTCTTCCATGTTTTTCAAAGATTCTTGAAAGACTAGTGTTCAACAGATGCATGAATTACATTAATAAATACAATATTTTAAATGAAAAACAATTTGGTTTTAGGTCTAATCATTCTACGTATATGGCAATTTTGGAATTAATTGATAAAATCAGTACTTCAGTTGAAAATAATGAAACTACAGCAGGATTTGTCTAAAGCCTTTGACACAAATGATCACAGCATTTTGTTATACAAGTTAGAGTATTATGGGTTCAGGGGAAATGTATTAAATTGGTTTACAGATTATTTGTACAATAGGAAACAATATGTATATTACAATTCATGTAAATCCAGCTATATGAGCATTTCGTGTGGTGTACCTCAGGGGTAGATTTTAGGCCTATTACTATTCATACTGTATGTTGATGATATTGTAAATACTACCTCTGTTCTAGAATTTGTTTTGTTTGCAGACGACACTACTATTACCTATTCACACCCAAATATTATATCTAAATTTGATCTCATTAACAAGGAACTAGAAGAGGTCAATAATTGGTTTAAAGCAAATAAGCTTTCTGTAAACAGTGGACTTCGGTTGTATATATAAATGCGCATATATAAATGCGCACGTGGCCAGTGCCATGTTCGCGTTACCTCACTGTCAATCACTGAAATTGCGACCACAGTTCCAGGTGGTGGCCGCATTGCATTCTCTAAATTCAGTAAATTTTCATCGTCAACCGTGTAATTGAATGGGATTATTTTGAAATTTTAAAACGCTTGAAATATCACAAACAAATAGGCCTATGTTGATAAATAATATAAGGCCGTGTGTCCTGAACTCGCCACCCTTAGCGTTACATGACAAATATTATGAATTTTTACACCAACCGGAAAGCTGAAGGCATAAGCAATTTAAATATATACATTTCAACTCATTATACAGGGTGACCTGCAAGTTATACAGGGTGGAATAAAAACGATTTTGATAAAAAATGGGTCACTCAATGCATTGCTTATTACCAACTTAAAGTAATAAACTGGAAGTAAACAACATTCATTTGGTTAGAGGATATGGAGAGCCAACTGACTTTGGAAGAAACCGAAATCACAGCTGTTTGGTAATCTCGGAATATAGGGTGTCCTAAAGTATGTTAGATTTTTTACAATTCAACATATTTTGAATCTAAACATTTTCCCCCTAACCCATACAGAAAAAAATATGTCCATATTTAGATTCCTCATCAAATTTCCCTTCAGAAAATCTATACTTTGACTATGATAGGATAAGTAATTAAAATTTTACAGTAACTTTTAGATTTTGAAGACATCTGCATTACTTACTACAGTGTTTAATATGACAACGGGTAGTTTTGTATGGAAAAGTTTGTATTTTCTAGACTAAACCAATCATAAATGATTACAAACAATTAGTAGAATTGTTTAGCTGTAAGGCCGTGAGTCTTTTAGATGCTAAAATAGAGTCCAAATCCAATTTACAGCCTTTACAGAAGCAGATTACGCACTCAAAATACCAATCCCATAGAGTTTGTGTGTACCACATCCCCCACCACCACATCCCCCACCACCGCCACCCTGCCCATTCTGAATTCTATGAAGCACAGTGTTAGTATTAAAAAAGTTGAAGTATTTCTTTTTACAGGGTTGAAAGTGCATTTTATTTAGCAATAAAATGATACCACAAGCATGACAATAACTTCTTGCTTGACAGAGATATCATCATTTGTTTTGAGTCGACTTTGGCAAAATGTAACGTCGCCACCTTTTTTTGGTGGTGAGCTCAAGACACACGACCATAAATACAAGCTAAAACCGTTGGGGTTCGATAATGAACCCCACAAAATTAACCGACTATAGAGTGTATGCAATAAACCCAAGCGGAACGAGAGTTGCTATGTAACCGCTAACCGAACCATAAACACATGCATGATCAGAGAGCGAGTCTTCAATTTCCCCATAGCTTCCCACGTTGTACACACGTCAGTCGAATTTGGCGGTGTTCGTTTGTTTGTCCTCCAAGTTATAGCATTGTTCACTTTGTGTTGAACATTGTAAGTGGGCCTCACTAATGACATAAAGGTTACTGTTATATCATGTCAAGAGGCCACTTTCATGAATAAGCTAAACAGCCTATGTGGAGGAATTGTATGCATGAGCAATCACACCAATGACGTAGTAATGATACCCTCTATATTGGAAAATGCCATACGGCCGGGCGGTTTCACAAGTTGCCGGCTCGATCATGTCATCCGCCGCCTGCACAGTTCTGACCTTGTCCCCTTTCATACTTTCATGCCGTTGCGACAAGAGGCATGACTTATCAGCCATTCACAAGTCTTGATTGTGTCTGTTTGTCTACAATGCGCGTGTGTCACGCCGGTCGGCGGCAAGCAGCATGATAGTATGAAACCAGCACTACGTCATAGATATGGCCAATTGGCACGCCCATTTAGCACGGAAATTATGAAATATAAGTTTGTAAATCAGCTATATCTAGCTTTTCCGTAGTTAATTTTTTTTCCGTGATGGAAAACGTTAATAAAGAGTTTATCTTTCGGGTCAAGTTATTTTACCCTTTGCAATCAATGCCACTATTTTGCAAAAGCAACTTTCCTTGCGACCTGTCATTTCCCCCTATACTTTTGCACGGGGAGTTTATGTACATCCGGGTACCTTATATCGTTTAATACGGTATGGCGACTTGTAAATATGCGCATTTATATATACAACCGAAGTCCACTGGTAAATGCAAGCAAGACAAATTACATGCTACTAAGTCGTAAAACATGTATTTATAATGATAATGTTAACATTGTATTGGATAACACGAATTTGGAAAGAGTTCAAAATACACAATTTCTTGGAGTAACTGTTGACGAGAACCTGACATGGAAAAATCATATCGATAACATTGCAAAAAACATGTCTAAGGGTATAGGAATCATTAACAAAATTAAACATTTCGTACCTGAGCATATTCTATATTCATTATATTGTACACTGATACTTCCTTATGTTAATTACGGTATTATAGCATGGGGCAGCACTTATAAAACATACTTAGATAAACTTTTCAAGCTGCAAAAGAGGGCACTTCGAATTGTATCAAATAGTCATTACCTAAGTCATTCCGCTCCTCTGTTTCAGAACTATAAAGTACTTAATGTCTACGATACCTATGATCTTGAATTAAATACTTTTATGTATAAACATTTTACAAACGAACTTCCAGAAGCATTTCAAAAGTATTTTGTAAGGCAGAGTACTCTGCACAAGTACCACACGAGAAATAATGAAGATTACCAGGTTCCTAAATCTAAAACGAATTTCGCTCATAAAACCTTAAAAACAGCGGGCCCAATTAAGTGGAATTCACTTGAGAAACATATAAAGAATATAAAGACGATCAAGCATTTCAAAACCAAAGTGAAAGATAATATTATTCTTAATTACATTTAGTATTTTATCTAATTTCCTTGTACGGCTTAAAGTAATCTAATTGTGTATCGTATTATCTGTAATATAGTTAATGTAGTGTTGAATTTATCACGGTAATTTTTTTTTGTATATTCTTTATCACAAAACAGGCTTTTTTGTTTTTTGTTGTGACATTTTGCGGTATATTTTGTTGTTGTTGTTGTTGTTATTTTGAAACTTTTTGTTGTTGTTAGGACAGGGGGTTCTTAATACAGGCCATCCGGCCTTCCAGAACCTCCTCATTCAATGTATGTGTTTAATTGTTGTGCTGTTATATTTTATATTTAAATGAAATGAAGATGAATGAATGATATAGAGTGTATTCAATAAACCCAAGCGGAACGAGAGTTGCTAAGTAACCGCTATCCGAACCATAAACACATGTATGATCAGACAGCGAGTGTTCAATGTCCATAGCTTCCCACGTTGTACACACGTCAGTCGAATTTGGCGGTGTTGGTTTGTTTGCCCCCCCTCCCCCATAGCATCGTTCACTTTGTTTTGAACATTGTATGTGGGCCTCAATATAATAACATAAAGATCACTGTGATATCATTTCAAGAGGTCACTTTCCCGATTAAGCTAAACAGTCCATGATGCAGTCATGTCTACAGTAAAATTCACCTCGACCTTTGCAGGACTTAAACCCCAATAAAAGCTATTAAACCAAGATAACACTAATTGAAAACAGCTAAACTGATTAAATCATATCTTCTCTGGTTAAATCCACACTACACATGTTTCTGTTTTACCTGTGCAATGAGCAATGAGCTGGTATTATAGTTTCAGTTGGGTGAATGATTATAAAGCAAACGCAGGGTAACAACACTGTGGGAGCTTTTGTTTACGAAATGAGACAATAGTCTGCTTATTGTTAACCAGCATTCTTGAAAATGAGAAGCGCAAATGGTTGCAGAATTAACACGATTTGGAAATAATTTCTTCATAATTTTTGGTGTTATGTGTCGTTTACAAATCCTTCCTAAAACACAAAAGTGCGAATATTTCCAAACACCTAAATTAGCTAAAAATTTAGGACACGTTACAAAACTATATTTTCTAGAATTTCAGAGAATACTTTAAATATAGTCTGCTTATTGTTAACCAGCATTCTTGAAAATGAGAAGCGCAAATGGTTGCAGAATTAACACGATTTGGAAATAATTTCTTCATATTTTTTAGTGTTATCTGTCGTTTACATATCCTTCCTAAAACACAAAAGTGCGAATATTTCCAAACACCTAAATTAGCTAAAAATTTAGGACATGTTACAAAACTATATTTTCTAGAATTTCAGAGAATACTTTAAATATTTACCGGTTCTTTTTCACACAGTGACGTTAACTAGGCAATGTCCTATTACCTATAACATACACTAAACACCAAAGTGCGAATATTTCCAAACACCTAAATTAGCTAAAAATTTAGGACATGTTACAAAACTATATTTTCTAGAATTTCAGAGAATACTTTAAATATTTGCCGGTTCTTTTTCACACAGTGACGTTAACTAGGCAATGTCCTATTACCTATAACATACACTAAACACCAAAGTGCGAATATTTCCAAACACCTAAATTAGCTAAAAAATTAGGACATGTTACAAAACAATTTTTGAGAATTTCAGAGAATACTTTAAATATTGGCCGGTTATTTTTCACACAGTGACGTTAACTAGACAATTGCCTATACTTCTAACATATACTTTTTGTAGAGGTCACGCGTCAATGGTGAGAGCACTGTGTATTGTGTATAAGAAAACGGACAGTAACTGCAGTATGCTCTGTGGAGGAATTTTATGCATGAATAATCACATCAATGACGTAGTACTGAATACCCTCTATTGGTATACATCTTCTTTTTTTAAGTGGGGGGGGGGGGGGGTGAGGCCGTGGATCACGAAATGTCCTTCAACTAAAGCTTAAGTACTCTACCAAAATATTTATTTTAGTAGTCCACTTTTTGTAACGTGGCTTGAATTGCTTGTTAATAAAAATATACAAAAATCATCGCACATTTTGCAAATAGATTTATTGGAGTATTATAGAAGCAATAGAACAAATGCTGGTCCAAAATTAAAAATGTTATGTTTTGCATTTTGTATTATTGATAACTTCCATGAATCGAAAAATATAACACTAATTAACACCTGTTTACACTTTGTTCTATTAATTCTAATCCTTTAATCAATAAGGGACGCACCATTAGATTCTCAGGGGGGGGGCATGGGAGTTTGGGTCAGGCAGATTTTTTTTTTTTGCCGCCAAAGGCGGCGGAATTTGTTTTTTTTTTTCGCCTCCAAGAGCACAAAAATATTTTTTTCGGCGGCGAAGTTATTTTTTTTCAATTTTAATGTATATTTTTATACAAAGTTGGGTGGGGGAAATTTTTTTTTACTCATCAGTGAGGCAAAATTTTTTTTTTTCTCACTAGTGGGCAAAGATTTTTTTTTTTTTTCTCACTAGTGGGCAAAGTTTTTTTTTTTTTTAAAACTCCCATGCCCCCCCTGGAAATCTAATGGTGCGCCCCTAAGGACGTAGCCACTACTGTAATGTGATTCCCTGATGTCAACAGTTGCTGCACTGGAGAGGGAGGGTTCCCGGGAACAGAGCGCTCAACCCACCACCGCCCGTCCCAAGTCAGTGGGCAGTGCAGCAGAATGTTAGATTGATGGAACAGGATTATAATATGTCTACTGTACCTGGGCTTGATACAGCAAACAACAACTTGCTTCATCTGTACACGTCCTTAAAAAACGTCGATTGCAGATCAAGCCAGGAAGCAGCCACTCCACGGCTATGGAATTTCACTCAATATTATAAACACGGGCATTATTAAAACAATACTAATTGTGTCAATGTGTGTTTTTTGCATTATGAACATTTAAGTCATTCTGTTATTTAAACATTTAGCGTTATTTAAAAATCCGCTATTAAACTGTGATATTAAACAAGGAAAATAGATATTTATCTATTACCATAGTAATTTCACAAATGTCTAACACTTACGTTCACAGACTAAATGCTAATAATAAATGGGTCAACCGATAGTGCTGTTTAAAAATGTTTGTACTTTTAATGTGTTAATAATCTTTGTAATTTTTATGTGTATTTATTATAGTGCAATACTTTGTTTATTTTCATGACCAGCTTGCAAGGGTAGGGACCACTCATCTCTTAGATGTCAGTGCTTAATTTGCCACTTTTGCTGGGCCCTGGCAGCCCTTGCTTGTTGGTCCTAATTTTGCTGTATATTTTTGTTGAAATGCCTAATGAAAAATAAATAAATAAATTAATTAATTAATTAATTAATTAATTAATTAATTAATTAATTAATTAATTAATTAATTAATTAATTAATTAATTAATTATTTATTTAATTAATTAATTAATTAATTAATTAATTAATTAATTAATTAATTAATTAATTAAAAAAGTAAATAAAAAATAAAAAATCAATAAATAAATAAATCTGCAGTACTTGAAATTGAAAAAAACTAAACCACCCCTTTTTATTCATAAATCAAATGCAAAAGAAATTAACGATGGAAGTTAAAGCATTCGTGGAAATTATAATTCAATGTGTACTACCGTTTTATCTGTTTTGACCCGATATCGCATCTGTTTCACCGGGCATCGATATCATAGGAAAAGGGAAATGCTTTAATAAAATATTGATCATTTGGATCAAAGGTTGTAAACTTAAATCACATAGGTAGACAATTCGCGATATAATACAAATTTTATGGCAAATTGATATTTTTTATATTTAACAGTCCTCGAAGCAAATTGTATAAATTTAATGTTATGTACTTTAAAGTATATGTAGCTGGGATGAAAAGCCGTCCATCATATGAAAATTTTAACCTTTCGTTTTGGAGATATAATTTTTTTTCCAAAAACACCAAAAATATATAAGTCTTTTGGTAAAAAAAATCTTCAATATGAAAGGTCAACATTTTCAATTGATGGTCGGCTGTTCATCCCAGCTATATACACTTTAAATACATATCATTATACAGAGGAAAGAAGAATAACGCATCGCACACCAGCCCAATTAAACATGAATTTACAAATAGGAACATGACATGCATAGGCAGATATACCAGAGTAAAAACTCCGGACATACCTGCCTGTGCGGGGACTTGAACCCCAGACCTCTCGCTTGTCATAGATTTATAAAATTAACTTCGAGAACTGTTAAATTTTTTTTAAATATCAAATTTTAATAATTTGCCATAAAATGTGTATTATATGACGAATGTCGAAATTATTTGATATCAGAAGGACATTCCTTGTATTCAGAATGCAATTCGATATGTCTGATGTGCTCTCAGGTCCCAAAAAAATACTTGCAAACGTTGCTATCCGATTCTTTAAATAAATGGGGCATCAATAATTTGCTGCAAAATATCGTCCTTAGTGTGCATATTATTTGATTGCAATAATGAATGTTTATAAACGCATCCCATTGCATATTAGATCATTGTAATTTTTCATCACATTCGGTGTGTTATTATTATTATTATACAGTGCGCATAAAATAACTAAAAATTAAGGTACCAGTTACGTTCGCCCCTGTATATCCTAAACAAACACAGATATGTCGTAATTACAACCAGCTGTGTGACTTGGTGTATTATTATTATTATTATTATATCAAATCCAAAATAATATCATCACCGTCAATCTGGTTTAAAAATGATCACACTTTGAATTTGTATCTAAACGCAATCTTCACATTTTGTTATTTTCAGGAGCTGTGGATAAACACCAATTTAATGACACAGACAAACATTGCAATCCAGGACATTTTCAACTGAATAATGATGGTATTTGTCACCCCGTGTTAACGTGTAACGACATTCAAGACAATGTCACTGCCATTCTTAAAATTGCTGGTGGAAATGTTAAGAATGTAAGTTGACGGTGTTCGTCAAATATGTATCAAAACCCCCTGAGCACTACCTGTCGATCTAACATTGCCTCTGATTGGTCAATTAATAATATCTCCACGTTAATCACCAATCAGAATGGAGCTTTGCAAATAATTCACCACTATTTTGTGTGGTAAAATTGTTCTAACAATGTTGCTGATTGGTCCAATTGATAATGAAAACTTCTCTACGGCCAATCGGCAGGTAGTTCTCATGGGGTTAACCTTTTCAGTAAATCCGAAAAAACCTTTGTTCATGTGTCACATTGTTGGGATGCAAAGATTTCATAGATGCAATCATCAATTTTGAGATGAATAGTTTTTACCTTTTATGAACCAATTACAGATATGTAAAAGTATAATTTATATTGATGGAAAGCATAAAGATCATAGACCGAAACCTAAAGTCAATATTCAGGGTGTACTAGAAGATATATAGGGTGTAACAATTAACAATTAAAAATGAACAGAATGTATTTTATCACCATTCATTTCAGTAAAGAATATTGAATAACATATCAAAAGTCCCCGAAAATCCATGCAGTAACACAGTGCCTAATTTGCATAAATCCAAAATGGCTGAATATGCGGGGAGTGGAATTTAGATGATGGTCAAATCTTAATAATCTATGCATTGCTCTCATCATAAGGATTCAGAAAAAGTATAGTTTGCCTGTATCAGATATACAATTTTTGAGTTCGAAGGTCAATTTCTGGGGTCCGCAGGTGTCCAAAATAGAAAAATGTTTCTCATCCAATCAGTCTCGAATTGTTCCTTTGGCAAAAATGAATTAAATGAGAACAGTTGCATTGGTTTGGATGTTTTGTTACATAAGTAACATCATAAAATAGGTTAAGGTCAACAGGGCTCAATGGATTTTGATCTTTTTGGCCATGTAACCAAGGTAAAAAACCACATGAGATATGGCAAACTATTCTTTAAAAAAAAAATTGTAAGCGGAGCAAACTGATACCATTTTTAAAAGTTAAAATCAGAGTATTTTAATTTCTGTCCCCTGAGGAATCCACATTTTGACATTTGACCTCAAGAACTGTACATTTACTGTCAAACTATACTTTTCTGAATTCTTATGACGAGAGGAATACATTGCTATGTTTTTTTTAACAATTGGACTTATACAGGGGAAAGAAGAATTACGCATCGCACACTAGCACAAAAAACGTGAAATTATAAAAGGAAACATAACATGCATAGGCAGATATACCAAAGAAAAAACTCCGGACATACCTGCCAGACCTCTCGCTTGTCGGGCGAGCGCTCTACCACTGAGCTTCACAGACTGTCCCTGATAAACAGGACTCAAGTCTGGTACTTCTGGATATGAGCAGTCATGCAGGGTAAACAACACATTACATACGAGATCAATTAATGATGCTTACCCGCCAGCCTAATATAATCATGGAAACAAGTGAAGAGGCTTACGCATCATACACTGGAACATGGAAACATTTAAACATTACAAACTAGTGCACGAGATCCAATTAATGATGCTTAATCGTTTAATATATCAATTACAGGGGAAACTTAATTACGCATCGCACACTAGCACAAAACAAACGTGGAAACATAACATGCATAGGCAGATATACCAGACAAAAAACTCCGGACATACCTGCCTGTGCGGGGACTTATGCAAATTATGCAAATTAGTCCAATTAGACTTGTGCAAATAAAACCAATTAGGCACTGTTTTTGTGTGACAAAAACAATGTCTGTCCTACATTACTCTCAAATTGATTCAAAGCACCTCTTGGCTCTTTTAGTGCATCTTGTGTATGGTTCAACCCTTTGATATATTTTGATTATATTTTATTGAAACATAATTATTGTTTTTCATTTTATGACCAGGTTTATCTTGCCAGATGGAAGAAATACAACGTAAGCCTTGTAAAGTTGACTCACCGGTCTTTTACCAAGTACTTTTCATCTTCGGCAAACAAATTGAAAGAGTTTCAACCAAGTCCGTTTGTGACTCAACTGCTTGGCTATTGCTCATCAATTCCTGCCATGGTGACAGAGTATCACAAATATGGGTCGTTAAAAAACTTCAAGAACATCTTAAAGGACACCGATGAAGACAATGGGACGACGAGATTCCAACTTTGTCTTGATTATGTTAAAATAATTAATTTTCTTCATTCAAGTCCAACTGGTGCTTATGTAATGTGTGATAGTAATACCTTATCTAAAACACTTTCACAGTTTTTAGTGACTTCTGATCTCCATATTGTTGTTAACGATTTAGACATGCTTCCTCTGGTTAATTCGTCCAAGGGAATTTTAACACATTGTGGAAATTGGGGGGCAGTCCCGGGAAAAGCTGGACAATTTGCTGCTCCCGAACAATTATTGTGGACTTCCACAAAACGCAAAGGAAAGCAAATGCCAGGTTATGACGAGAAAACAGATATCTGGAAGATTCCAGCGGTAGTGGATTATTTGTTAGGAGCAGATATCCATGGAAATCTTACCAGGCTTATATTGTCCAAAATTCACCAAAAGTGTCGCAGTAAAGATCCAAAACTCAGACCTACTGCAGCTGAAGTTTTAAAAGGATACTTAGATTTACAACAAATATTGCAAACTGTAGAACAAAATGTTTATTTAATTTCATAACTTATTAAAATGGGTATTTCGTGATTTTGGCATCCCTTTATAGGGAATGGTGCAATAGGACCTGGATATTCATGAAAGCTTATTGTTAAAATTAACCTTTCAATGCCTTTCAATTTCTTTTTATCCATAAAGTCAAAAATGATCACGATCCTTTGATCTACGGGTATATTTCGTATGGAACTGCCCCTATTGACGGATTCCCCCGCCTCTCTCTTGCTCTCTCCCCATCTCCCCTCCCTTAAAGGGAGACTCCGGCAATCATAACATTATACCTTATCTGTTAGAAAAATAATTATCAAGCACGAATCACATTGTTTTATTTAAAACAAACTCATATTGACCATAAAAACGAATAAAAATAGTCAGCTCTCAACACGCGATATTCATTATTCCCGCGCCGAAATTGTCTAAGTGCAATGACGTAATGGTTATTGGTGTTCAATTGTCTTCAGCCTTCATTGTATTACTGGGACGTCATGGCACTCGGCGCCCGGGAATTTTGAATATCGCGTGTTGAGAAACGGGATGTTTTTATTCGTTTTTATGGTCACTGTGAGTTTGTTTTAAATAAAACCATGTTATTCATGCTTAATAATTATTTTTCTAACATATAAGGAATAATTTTGTGATTGCCGGAGACTTCCTTTAATAGTGTGCTATCAGCAGCAGATAGTTGATGAAGTAGTGTGCTATCAGCAGTAGATTGGTGATGAAGTAGTGTGCTATCATCGGTAGATAGTTGATGAAGTATGGGTCGTGTGGTACACTAGCTAGAGCATTGGACTCATGATCGTAAGGTTGTGGGTTCGAACTAAACCTCGGCCATTGTCTCCACTCAATAGACCCATAATCATTGTACCGTCCAAAAAAATGAACTATCAGGCTATGATGTTTTCAAACGGACGTAAGCGTTTGTAGATAGTTGATGAAGTAGTGTGCTATCTGCAGTAGATAGTTGATGAAGTAGTGAGCTATCAACAGTAGATAGTTGATGAAGTAGTGTGATATCTGCAGTAGATAGTTGATGAAGTACGGTAGTGTACTATCAGCAGTAGATAGTTGACGAAGTATTGTGTTATCAGCAGTGTATGAAGTAGTGTGCTTATCACCAGTAGATAATTGGTAAAGTATTGTGCTATCACCGGTAGATAGTTGATGAAGTGTGCTATCAGAAGTTAATAGTTGACGAAGTAGTGTGCTATCAGCAGTTGATAGTTAATGAAGCACGGTAATGTACTGTCAAAACTGGATAGTTGACGAAGTAGTGTGTTATCAGCAGTAAAAAGATGATGGAGTAGTGTGCTATCAGTAGTAGATAGTCGACGAAGTAGTGTGATATCAGCAGTAGATAGTTGATGAAGTAGTGTGCTATCAGCAGTTGATAGTTGATGAAGTAGTGTGCTGTCAGCTGTAGATATTTAATATTTAAAAAACATGTGGGCACAAAACTTAATACACTTTGAGAATTATGATAAATATGATGGGGAATGACTTTTAAATCCTGTTACTCAGAGGTTGCTGAATTGAATGGTTTATGTGAATTAAGGAGCCATTCAGTGATCCCAGCGCAAGTGTAGTAAAATTAAAACCCGCAAAAGTGAAGGATAAGTCGTTCAAATTGTCAGTTGGTGTTTTGAAATGACAAATTTGGCAACAAAAAAACCACGAAGAAAACAGCAGTACTGACGAAATTGAAGGCCCATTCAAATACATGTAGCTAATTTAGATACTGTCAGTATCACAATTACAGATTCACGAATTCGTGAATAACCATTAGAGTGACCAATTCCCATGCCCCCGGACTACACATAAAAAATATTTGTAGGTCTTTTGGGAAACTTCATGTATATCTTCAATAAGAAAGGTCAAAATGTTCTAATTAATTGTGTTCAAAATACAGGCTTATCAGTGCATTGCGATTGGCATAAAGCCTGTTTTACTGGTTATGATAGTGTTTAGTATGTTTTGTCTACATCTATAATACTAATAGTCAGGTGGCAGAGCAAGGCGATAACTATTTGGCTAGTTAGCATTTTGCTAGTTAAATTCAAAATCAATAGAGGGTGTTCTATTTTGGCTAGTCAAATGTTAGTCACCTAGGCTAGTTAAAATTTTGTCCTTCAGGCTAGTTAAATATTAGTCCCTCAGGCTAGTTAAAATGTTGTCCCTCAGGCTAGTTAAAATTTTGTCGCTCAGGCTAGTTATTTCTTGTCGATCATGATATACTCTGATCAGCTCTTAATAGGCGGGACTCATAACATCGTGGATTGATACAGAATGGCGTACACATTAGCTAGGCGCAGCACTTACGCGAACTGCGCTTTGTGTTCTGCGTGAATAACGCGTGCTTTTGTGAATTTACGCGTGCGTGTATTGGAACTTTATTGATTCGCGCAGTAACAAAAACAAATAATTCCCGCCCATTAAAGGAGTGTTTCGTGATCCTAGCATCCTCTTTTTATGACATTTTTCAGTACATATCCTCGAAAAAAGCCTATTCCAAAAATGTCAGTTGCTTCCGATTTTGCGTTTGCTATTCATGCATGTTTACGTGCATTTCACTGCACCATAGACAATGCGTTGTAATTTCGTTCTGGTGCACCAGAACGAAATATAAATTTCACGATATCTTTGCAAAACGAATTAATCTGCAAGAAATATTTTGTACATAAACATTATGTAGCCAGAGGTTTCCAGTGATATAAAAATCTCAACTTTTTTGAGAAAAGTGGGGGATGAGGCTGTGGATCACGAAATGCCCCTTTAAGAGCTGATCATAGTATAGTTAAATTTTTGTCCCTTAAGCTAGTTAAAATTTTGTCCCACGGGCTAGTTAAAATGTTGTCCCTCGGGCTAGTTAAATTTTTGTCGCTCAAGCTAGTTAAATATTTGTTAAACATTAAATGTTTGTCCCTAAAGCTAGTTGGTCTCTCAGGGTAGTTAAATTTTGGTTTAAACATTAACTCTTATACATTGGCATAATTGACATTGATTTGAGATTTGAAGCAAGGAAAATCACTCAAGGATGGTGCTGATATTTGGGGAACATTTTTGATATTATGCATGTTTATACCAAAGCTTGTTTTGTTGTGATTTAAGTAGATAAAAACAGGGAAACATCAAACTGATTGTAAATATAATAGGGCAAAAATAAGGCATACATTGTAATACTTTTAAGACTTGTAGTCCATACATGAAAACACACACTACAGGAAAAGATTGAACTGTTTTGTAAATGTAAGAAAGGGCGTAAAAGAGAGCACACTTTGTGATACAAAACAGAGGAGACACGCACCAATACAATAAGATGTGAAAAGTTCAATTGTACCAAAGCAAAATTTGGGTTTGCAAAACATCAGGGTGAGATTTCCTGTGGATATTTTATGTTTTAATGCCCCCTCTGCTAAAGAAAGGTAACATGTATGTGACAAAATTTAACTAGCCTGGGTGATCAACATTTAACTAGCCTGAAGGACAAAATTTTAACCAGCCTGGGGGATAAAATTTTAACTAGCCTGACGACCAACATTTAACTAGCCTGAGGGACAAAATTTTAACTAGCCTGGGCGACCAACATTTAACTAGCCTGAAGGACAAAATTTTAACTAGCCTGGGGGATAAAATTTTAACTAGCCTGGGCGACCAACATTTAACTAGCCTGAAGGACAAAATTTTAACTAGCCTGGGGGATAAAATTTTAACTAGCCTGGGCGACCAACATTTAACTAGCCTGATGGACAAAAATTTAACTAGCCTGAGCGACCAACATTTAACTAGCCAAAGTAGGGCACCCTCTATTGATTTTGAATTTAACTAGCCAAAATAATGCTAACTAGCCCAGTAACAAATCCCGCGATGCGTGGCCGCAAACGTGACTGTCCCGGCTGAAAAATGAATAAAAAAAGGTACGGCAAGAATTGTTTGCATCACGTACGTCGAAGTTCACTTTTCAATGTGCAAACTGTAGTTAGGATAACGAAAACGACTGGTAAGCAAGTCTACTAAATGACCTCAAAATCTGCAGAAAAAAATGTCGTACCGTCGCCGGACCCTTTCCAGAACTATATACTACAGCATTGTCAACATTGACAATGTCAACATGGGGTTCTCGCCAGGAATATTTTTCTTAAATAAAAAAATAACACCTCCGCTATGTGGTATTTCATGATATAACGTTGAAAATGCAAATGTTTTTCGTGTTTCGAATCGGACGAGTGACAAGCTCTAATGACGTCATGATATAAACAACGTAATCGTCATTAATAATTAATTAGGAAAACCCAAATATGGAGGTATCCGAAAGTATGCTAATCAGAATACGATCCTGGTATCCAATTCTATGCAAATGAATTGGAGGGAGGTTACGTGAACATGTACACTAGTTTTCATCTAACTTTACTAAAAGATCTTTACAGCCGGACTACTAGCGCAAATAGCCGTCAGCTGCAGCTGATGGCGCCCTCTAGCACCTTACCCGGGGGTAGGACCGCCCATCGAAGATTACCATAGAAGGGGTGGGGTAGGTAGGTTCTGGTATGAACGCATTATGAGCCAACCTATGCATCTTCCATATAATCAAAGTTACCATTAAGAACAAGGCAAGATGAAAAGATAGTCCTCTTAGTACAAGTCTTTGGGCATGATTTTCGGCATACGAAAAACACCCTTTAACGCATGTTTTTGGTCCTTATTTCCAAAAAATTGGCTAAATATTAACATTCGACTTTTATCTCTAGTTAGGACTAACTAAAGGATTATGATTTAGCTATGTTTTATGTGGCAAAACAGGATAATAATTTCTTTAATCAAAAAAATTAGTTCGTGGCCTCCTCATAGCGCTTACAAGTTTTATTATCAATTATTTATCAATTAAATTATCATCTATAGCACTGATTTGTTAGGATTAATTGTTGGAGCTAACTGGTAATTAAAAGTCAAATTTTTATATTTGGCCAATCTTTTAAATAAGGGCCAAAATCATGTTTTCTCTGTGTGTTTTGTAAGCAATGACAACCAAGCCTAAAGACTTATACAAAGTCTAATATCGGCATATGTACTCTAATTTTACATTTGTTCTATTCCATTTTATAACCAATTATTAAAATTAAATTACAATTTTAAATAATGGACTGCTTTTCCGTCCAGCTGCATACACTTTAAATACATATCATTAGATTGATAAAGTTTACTTCGAGGACTATTAAATATCAAAACCATAAAAAATCAAGATTATTTAAAATCAGGAGGACATTTCTTCAGAATGCAATTTGGTGTATCTGATGTGCTCTCAGGTCCCACAAAATGCTATGCAAACGTTGCTATCCGATCCCTTATGCTTTTTAGTAAATTACAAGCGTCATACACTGTTTTACACCAGTGTTTTACAGCACGACATGACAAAGGCAAAAAGGCAGATGTTGCTCTATCCTGGTTACATGCCTTTGTGTAGCGTACAATATTGTGTTGCAAATCAATTGTTTGCACATAAAATTATGCACATGTTATTTCTTGCACCTGTATTCATGGTAATGTTGACTAGAATTTCCACAATTTTGAATTAGTCAATCAGAAAGTTCAGTAAATTTTAATCTACAATCCTACAAATGCATCTACAAACAGGTAAGTAATCAAGGTACCAGTTATTTTAACCTCTATATAGCCTAAAAAAGACAGATATGTAATAGTTTGAACCAGCAGCCAATAGCTGCACCATTTAGCTCGGATTTAAGACCTCATTTGTTGAAATCAGATTCCAACAGTGGATTATAAATGTGACTTAGATTGTATGTCCCTCTTCTCTGTTCATAAGATCAAAGAGCAAAAAACATAAGACAGGCTCTAGCCAAGTGTGTATATCCCAAATGGACAATTGACAAAGTCAAGAAACAAATGGAAGGATACATCAAGGAAAGACCTCATTTGTTGAAACCAGTCTCCAATAGTGGATCATAAATATGACTTAGATTGTAGATCCCCTCGTCTCTGTTCATAAGATCAAAGAGCAAAAAACATAAGACAGGCTCTAGCCAAGTGTGTATATCCCAAATGGACAATTGACAAAGTCAAGAAACAAATGGAAGGATACATCAAGGAGAGACCTCATTTGTTGAAACCAGTCTCCAATAGTGGATCATAAATATGACTTAGATTGTAGATCCCCTCGTCTCTGTTCATAAGATCAAAGAGCAAAAAACATAAGACAGGCTCTAGCCAAGTGTGTATATCCCAAATGGACAATTGACAAAGTCAAGAAACAAATGGAAGGATACATCAAGGAAAGACCTCATTTGTTGAAACCAGTCTCCAATAGTGGATCATAGATATGACTTATATTGTAGATCCCCTTGTCTCTGTTCATAAGATCAAAAAGCAAGAACACATAAGACAGGCTCTAGCCAAGTATGGGTATCCTAAATGGAAGCAAATGGAAGGTAAGCACCAAGCAAAGGCAAAATAAGATCGCAGCATCTGAACGTAAAAAGTAAAGGTCTGGTGGTTATCCCATGTAGCTGGTGTGTCGGAGAAAATCATCAGAATCTAAAAACACACATCCCAACTACTGTTAATTACACTTACCAGATTGGGATATGTATATCAACACTGCCTTTGCATCTCCCAAACCAACCTTTTTTATGTTCCTCAGATGGTCCCAAAACACATTGAGGATGTTCCCACAATTAAAAAGTGGCATAAGGATCAAACAAAGGTCAACACAGGGGTCAGATTTCAAACTTGCTCAAATTTGGTTAAAAACCATGAGTATTTCTCACACCTCAAAGATAAGGCACAGTTTGACCTATCTGCGACATACCGTTCATGAATTATTAAATTATTACCCCCCTATTGTGGTATAAAATTCTATGACCCAAGTATATTCACGTCACGAGCCCCTTCCGAACAAATGACAGCCCACTAACGGTAAATTTCACATCGCTGTTTGCAGAGGTATTCTGACATGATGCCACCGTGCTAATAAATTGTACTATAAACGTCTAATCATTTGTGTACAAAATATGGGCCTAACAGCATCAAACCTGTTTTACTCGTTATGGTAATTTTAGTGTTTAGTTTGTTTGGCTCGTATGTCCAACATCTGACTCCGTCGGTTGCATCTAAAGGCACCACCCTACTTACATAACCGGAAACAAAACATTGAATCTGTTGTGCTCCAGGCTTGTTTATCGCATCATTTTACACAGAAAGTGTCAGGTGTTTCGTATCATTTACCCACCGATAAAGATATGATATAAATATGGCATCAAAGTTGTGTTTCCTCTTGATAGCATTACTAGCATGCATTGCTGTTGTCTCTCAACTGATCATCTTATTATTGACGAAGAGTATTTATATTTCCCCGAGATTTTCGGCAGTTGTTCAGAGTGGTCGGCTAATAGATTCAGGTAAGGGGGACTGGACTTTTTGCAGGCCATGCTGTTTGAGGCGAGCGATCGCTCTCGCTCACTCCATTTCTAATGAGCGATTTTCCACTCGCCATAGACGCTATATATCGCTCGCTGCGAATATCCCAAAATCAGTCATCGAATCAGCCAATTCAGGATTTAATCGATTCTGTACCCTCTCCAAGCGGAGAAAATCACAAAGTTTAGCATTTCAATATAAATACCATTTTAAGACCGAAGCTCTGCTTGATTATACCTATACCTAAACTAGTGGTATTTGGGCAATTTCATGCTAGAATCATGCTAGCGAGTGAGTATTAAACTCGCCTTTAAAATCTAGACGACAAGGCCTGAATTTGGTATTTCTGTCTATGTTCATTCGTTATTATAGCAACTAAGGAATGAGTCAGCAATGCATTAATTAGGCGCCTTTGCCTGGCTAAGCCCATCAATCAAACCACTGCCATCAAGCCAGTCCCCAAGGCATCTTAGAGTTTGATATGAAGGCCTCCAAATACCACAACAAAGTGATCTTCTCCGTGTGTCTCTGCCAACCAATTCCACTGATTTTGATTTGCAATGGCATATAATGGATAATCGACTGTGAAGACTGGAATTTGTTCGGGATTAACATGATATGTGATGCGATCAAGCAAAATCAGTCGGAACTCGGCAATAATAAATTTTCAGTTTATTATAGAATAGTAAAAAGGATTTACAAAGCTGGATTTTGCAGAAACCCCCATTGAAATTGAACAACCAGTTCCAAAGATATGAGCAATTAAAGCGCTTCCAAAACAATAGGAAACAAAAGAAAATATTGCCTTTGTTTGGCTATATCTCAAAATCAATATTGCCGAGTTCTGACTGATTTTGCTTGATCGCATCACATATGTGGCCCTCTTGGTGACGAATCATAGCGACTGAGTGTGCTTAAAAAGGGCATTAAGGAAACGGTGCTCACTAACCATCTTATTATCTCCTTAGTTGCATCATCCTGCCAGGAAATGTTTGTTTCTTCTTGTAAAAGTTGTGTATTAAAAAACATAGGAAAACAGTAAACACGTATAAAACGCGAGTATGAAACTCATAAAAGAGGGCGCTTTTGGTCAATAGAGGGTGCCATATTTAAGTAATAATAGCTCAGTGATAAAGCTTAAAATGTTCAGCTTCAAAGGCACTATCACTGTAACAAATTTAAATTAATTTGATAATAATCTGTATAATACATCCTGTGTTTTACTTGACATCATATATCAATTTCAGAAGGTGGTCCTCAGCCTACAACTTTTAGCTCACCAAGTACCAACACTGTATCAAAATTAGTCATTGTACACTCGCTTTATATTGGATAACGATCAGACATCAAACTATAATGGGCGCTGTACAACGACAGGGGCGTATTTTTAAAGTATCTTTAGCCTAAAATGTTCAGCTCACTAAACTCTACCACTTGGTGCTTTTACGGAAAATTGCACAATATATAATAGTCAGAAATTGTAAGCGCGCGCAAAATTCCAAGTTAAGTAAAACTGGAACTAAATAATTATGCTCATCCCCTACTCTCATAAATTTTAATGCTTCCGCCACCATTGTACACTACTTTAGAAGATAGCTGCCTGTTACTGGCTTGATTTCTGAATAAAATCAAAGCATACTTACTGTTGTATATCATCTTGCTTGATAGTCTGATAAGGGGCTGTGCAATAATTATGAGCCCCCGGGGGTAAAATTTCCAAACGTCTCGCCAAAAATCGCTTCCCCCCCTCTCGGCCTGCCAAAAATCGGCACCTGAACATCCCAAATTGCAAACCTTAAATGGTTTATATGTATGTTGCGAGCGCAGCGAGCAGGAAAATTTGCATATGTAAGCGTTTCCGTACTGTTTTACTAAGCCTTTTTAGAGCGTTTTATTAAAAAGGCGCCCCATGAATGCGTGCCAAAACTCGCTTGCCCCCCCCCTCCGCTCGGCTTGCCAAAAATTGCTTGCCCCCCCCTTTTGGCTCACCAAAATTTCTTCCCCCCAATTTTACCCTCCCCAGGGCTCATAATTATTGCACAGCCCCTAAAGATAATAACTGAGTGCAATGCATTCGTCAAGAAAATCGCACGCGCCCTGGAGTTATTGCATTTAGCTCGAGAGCCGATAGTCTCGAGAGCTAAATGCAATAACTCCATGGCAAGTGCGATTATCTTGACGAATGCGTTTGCACGAGTACGTTATGTGTCATATACTTCGAGAATACTAAAACAATAGACAATATTAATGCTGCATTCAATATTTTAGTTTGAACATTAGGAAAAATATCTTAAATCATAAAAACACCATCAGGCCACTGACCTGGTAGCAAGGCTGCATATAACTGGTTAGGATAATCAATCACTGTATAAGGGTCGGTTTAGATGTTGAGAGGAGGTAGTGGATACCTGGTATCTAGAGATATGTTGTAAACTTATGGTATGATTTGGTGTGCAATATGACTGTTTCACCATATTTTATTTGTAGATTTATAGTTATGTCAAATTTGGTAGCAAACAACTGCACGAATGTTCTCGGTGCAAAGATATATCATCATGTTTGCGGTCGGTTGCTGAATACATTGGAGAACAAGTAATGTGTTAATAATTCGATCATGTTATGCTTTAGGCTTAATGCTCTGCATGCTAGCCATGCGCTTCAACGGAAAAAGTTCAAGTTTTAAGATATTTTCTCAAAATATCAAGAGCTATTCTAAGAACTACTGAACCAATGCTATGCTTGTTTGTACTCATTTTAGTGCATTTTTCATGCTGATTCCAAATATGGTCATGAAAATTTACATTTCTAAAATATTTGAATTTTTAAAAAAAATTATGAAACTTGTCGTCTGCAGTCGACACCCGCGTGAAGAGAGTTAAATAATACGCGCTAATTGCTATTTCGTAGAATATACCAATGTGGTCAATTAACGAGATCCTTTTGTCTTTTAATAGATATTGATCTTGGTTTTATGTTTTTCATTTATTTTCAAAAACCACGCAGTGACTTTTTTTTTATAACCTAACACAATAAATCTCTCAAATCAGCCTCTAATTGTACTTTTGCATATTATGCTCCACTACCCATATCCATTATCTCAATTAATTAATGTTTTCAAAACGTTATAGAAACAGCAGTTACATCCAGTGTTATTCATTTTGTATTATTTTTTTTGAATATATTTTTATTCTTTTTGTTTATTCGCTTTCGTTTTTGATGTTTGTTTTTTGTTTGTTTGTTTCGTTTTTGTATTTTTGTTTTTGTTGGTTTATGCGCTTTTGCTTCTGAGGATTTCCCGAATGAGTTAATTCACCTTTTTAGTAAATTTACTTTTTAGGTAAATCCATAAGCCTTTGCGCTTACACCTGGGAACTCGTCCTTTGACGTCACGCCGACTTGCAATGCGCAGTAACAATGTTCGATAAACGATCGGCGTGACGTCAAATGACGAGTTCTTAGGTGTACTCGCAAAGGCTTATGGGATTTACCGAAAAGGACAATCCAATGAGATCTCTGATGTCGTAACGCCGATGCACACATTGTTACTACATCACGGCTTTCAAATTAGTGAATAAACGATAGGATTTTTTTTTTGTGACAGACGGCATGCAGTGAAAGTTAGCGTTAACAATCAAATTTACAGCCACTGACAATTAATCGAAACACACACACGCGAAAACGTGCCTTTTCTGTGTGCGATTTTAGACCTTTTCGACAACTAATTGAATACAAAAATACCACCAATCAATTTCCAATTGATGAAAAATTAACAATATTTCAATTCATGGGTAGTTTTCCTCCCGAGGTTTTCCTATTGAATTTTGAGATGGGTGATCGCCTGTCTTTGAGTCAAAATGCTGTAAAATTGTCAAATGACTTTTAAGAACGTACGTTGTCTGTTTGCTAGACGGCAAACTTGCCCGCCATTGTTGTGCTCTTGAGTGTTTAAAAAATTGTACAACCATGCAATCTTAGTCTTTTACACAGCCGGTTTGTGTCGGTCCTAACACTCGTCGTTACCAACAATTATGATAGCCACATACAGTCTGGCCCGAGACTAGTGCAATCTTGTGCACATACACAGGTACCTTGACCCGATAATGTCCATTTTCTGTTGTTTTTAATCCTTTTTTCAGTATTAATTTCAAATTCAACATTTTCGACTTTGGGCACAGTCACAGTAAATCCGATTGTATGTATTTTGTGGCATGTTCGTCCCTTGTTAGAATCAAGGCAATAAAAAAGAGAAAAAACCGACAGACTGACATTTTGTGTGTGTTCATATGGTATTTGTTATTACCCTGATTTTTCACTCCCCCCTCACTTCCTGTTGGCTGGCTTTCTTTTTTGGAGTGGGGATGGGGGTGGGGTATGTTTTGGTCCACTTTCGATACCTTGGATTTTTATAATCTTCATAATTTTGTTATGTTCAGAAGCTGTGGATAAACACCAATTTAATGACACAGACAGACATTGCAGTCCAGGACATTTCCAACTGAATAATGATGGTATTTGTCATCCCATGTTAACGTGTAGCGACATTCAAGACAATGTCACGACCATTCATAAAGTTGCTGGTGGATATGTTAAGAATGTAAGTTGATGGTGTTCATCAAATATGCATTAAAACCCCCTGAGCACTACCTGCAGATCTAATATTGCCTCTGATTGGACAATTACATAATATCTTCACTTTATTCACCAATCAGAATGGAGCTTTGCAAATAATTCACCCTAATTTTTTTGTGTGGTGAAATTATTCTAACAATGTTGCTGATTGGTCCAATTGATAATGAAAACTTCTCTATGGCCAATCGGCAGGTAGTTCTTATGGGTTAACCTTTTCAGTAAATCCCGAAAACTTTTGTTCATGTGTCACAAGTTGGGACCCTCTTTCGTGACATGATTTCATATGTGCAAGCATCAATTTTGAGATGAATAGTTTTTACCTTTTTTGTACCAATTACAATTACTCCATACATGAAGTCAATATTCAGGGTGTATTAGAAGATACATAGGATGTAACAATTAACAATTAAATAAATAAAAGAATTCATTTAATCACCATTCATTTCAGAAAAACGTATTGAATGACATATCAAAAGTCCCCGAAAATCCAAGAAAATTCAAAATGGCTGCTTATGCAGAGAGCGGATTTTTAAAGTTGGTCAAATATTGCTGAAAAACATATCAATGCATTGCTCTCATCATAAAGATTCAGAAAAGGTATTGACCAGTTTGACTAGTCTCAGACATACAGTTCAGTTATAGGTAAAAAGATCGAAGGTAAAATTTTGGGGTCCGCAGGTGTCCACAAGAAAGAAAAATGCTCCAATTTTCATCCAATCAGTCTCAAATTGTTCTTTTGGCAAAAATGAATTGCATAAGTAACATCATGAAATAGGTCAAGGTCAACAGGGCTCAATGGATTTTGATCTTTCTGGCCACGTAACCAAGGTAACAAACCATCTGAGATATGGCAAACTATTCTTTTTTTAAATGTTTTTGCAAGCGGAGCAAACTGATACCATATATCTTGTATATGGTTCAACCTTTTGATATATTTTGATCATGTTTATTGAAACATAAGTATTGTTCTTCATTTTGTAACCAGGTTTATCTTGCCAGATGGAAGAATTACAACGTAAGCCTTGTGAATTTGACTCGCCCGTCTCTCATCAAGTACTTTTCATCTGCGGCAAACAAACTGAAACAGTTTCAACCAAGCCCGTTTGTGACTCAACTGCTTGGCTATTGCTCATCAATTCCTGCCATGGTCACAGAGTATCACAAATTTGGGTCGTTAAAAAGAATCAACAACATCTTAAAGGACACCGATTTGGAAAGTGGGGCGATGAGATTCAGACTTTGTCTTGATTATGTTAAAATAATTAATTTTCTTCATTCAAATTCAACTGGTGCTCATGTCATGTGTGATAGTAATACCTTATCTAAAACACTTTCACAGTTTCTAGTGACTTCTGATCTCCATATTGTTGTTAACGATTTAGACATGCTTCCCCTGGTTAACTCGTCCAAGGGAATTTTAACACATTGTGGAAATTGGGGAACAGTCCCGGGGAAAGCTGGACAATTTGCTGCTCCCGAACAATTATTGTGGACTTTCGCAAAAGGCAATGGAACGCAAATGCCAGGTTATGACGAGAAATCAGACATCTGGAAGATTCCAGCGGTTGTGGATTATTTGCTAGGAGAAGATATCCATGGAAATATTACCAGGGTCATGTTATCCAAACTTCACCAAAAGTGTCGCAGTAATGATCCAAAACTCAGACCTACTGCAGCTGAAGTTTTAAAAGGATACTTAAATGTTCAACAAAATTTAATATTGCAAACTATAGCACAAAGTGTTTATTTAATTTCATAACTTATTTAAAGGAGTATTTCGTGATTTTGGCATCCCTTTATAGGGAATGGTGCAATAGGGCCTGGATATCCACGAAAGCTTATTGTTAAAATTAACTCTTCAGTGGCTTTCTATTTCTTTGCATTAATGAAGTAAAAAACGATCACGATCCTTGGATCTGCGGGTATATTTCGTATGAAACTGTACCTATTGACGGATTCCCTCGCCTCTCTCTTTACTCTCTCTCTCTCCATCTCTCCCCTCCCTCAATAGTGTACTATCAGCAGCAGAAAGTTGATAAAGTATGCTCTCAACAGTAGATTTGTGATGAAGAAGTGTGCTATCAACAGTAGGTTGGTGATGAAGTAGTGTGTTATAATCGGTAGATAGTTGATCGATGAAGTATTGTGCTATCAGCAGTAGATAATTGATGAAGTAGTGTGCTATCAGCAGTAGATTGGTGATGAAGTAGTGTGCTATCAGCAGTAGATTGGTGATGAAGTAGTGTGCTATCAGCAGTAGATTGGTGATGAAGTAGTGTGCTATCATCGGTAGATAGTTGATGAAGTTTGGGTCGTGTGGTACAATAGCTAGGGCATTGGACTCATGATCTTAAGGTTGTGGGTTTGAACTTAATCTCGGCCATTGTCTCCACTCAATAGACCCAAGAGTAATCATTGTACCGTCCAAAAATGACCCATCAGGCTATGATGTTTCCAAACAGACGTAAACGTTTGTAGAAATTGACCTTGTGTCTATGGCAGGCCGAGTGTCCAATAATTCGAAAATCTTGGATTTTCGGCGAACATCTTGGATTTTCGATCAAAAATCTTGGATTTGCAACCGATAATCCAAGATTTTTAAAGAAAACGAGGACTTTCACCTGAAAATCTTGGATTATCGGTGACGAAAATCTTGGATTATCGTTATTGGAATTATTGGACACTCGGCCTGCCATATGTGTCAGCTTGGCGTGATGCAATCGCCCCCTGCCGAGTTCCTCCGGGAGTTTAACAAAATACAAGTACAGGGTGTCCCAGGAAAAATTACCGAGTGAATAAAATTGAATGTAATTCGAGAAATAGACATCAAAATCAAGAAATTCAAAATGTAGCGCATAGCCTATTTTGTTGTGCATCACATACGAAAATGTTGTTTGATTCAGTTGACTGGTTCCGAAGAAATGAACGATTGTATAATGCGTGCATCAATGCACTTCATTCCAAGTTTGAGCAACAGGCGCTTTTTTCATACTCGCTCACCGCTTCCTAAAGTTTGCGTATCTCATTAAATTTAGTCCACATTATCTATTAAAACCCGACGGTGTTATGTCATTCATGCTTTCACTGAACAGTTTGTCCGAGAAAACTTTGATTTCTGCAATTGGAAGTTCTCCAACTTTAATTCGTCAGGTTGTGCAAATATACTTTACAAAGAACATTTGAGCCCAGAATGACAATATTACCAAGTGCTTACTAGCTTTACGTGTGATATTTGATACCACGCAACATTAATGTTGAGTTTTAAAAGATTTAAACTTTGCACATCAATTTCTTCCGAAAACATTAATGTGTGTGAGAAATTTTTAAGCCAGCCGGAATTCTTTATGTAGTAATTCTTTATGCCACATTTAAATCAACATTAAAGAAAAAAGATATTTACAAAATAGCGAGCATCATCTTACATGCAAGCTTTCATTTTCAATATCGTGCAGGTTTTCAAATTTGAACAAAACCTAATTAAATGTTTTGCAAAAAATAGGTTGTTTAAAAAAGAACGAAAAGGATATCATAGAACAAAATATGAAGCCCGTTGACAGTTTAACCATTAGTGCTACGCATTGTGTTGAATGATCTTTCTTTCAAACTTGGAATGAAGTGAATTGACACATGCGTTATGTAATCGCTCATTTCTTCGCAATCAGTCAACCGATTCCAGTAAAATTGGCGTATAAGATGCAGAATAAGATGGTCTACACGCTGATATTTAGATTTATGGATTTTGATGTCCATTTTTCGACTTACGTCCAAATTCATTTGCCTGGTAATTTTTTCTGGGACACCCTGTGCTATCAGATCAGCAGTAGATAGTCGATGAAGTACGGTAGTGTACTATCAGCAGTAGATAGTGGACGAAGTATTGTGTTATCAGCAGTGTATGAAGTAATGTGCTATCAGCAGTAGATATATATAGTTGATGAAGTAGTGTGCTTATCAACAGTAGATAATTGGTAAAGTATTGTGCTATCAGCAGTAAATAGATGATGGAGTAGTGTGCTATCAGCAGTAGATAGTTGATGAAGTAGTGTGCTATCAGCAGTAGATAGTTGATGAAGTAGTATACTATCAGCAGTAGATAGTTGCTGAAGTAGTGTGCTATCAGCAGTAGATAGTTGATGAAGTCGTGTGCTATCAGCAGTAGATAGTTGATGAAGTAGTATGCTATCAACAGTAGATAGTTGATGAAGTAGTGTGATATCTGCAGTAGATAGTTGATGAAGTCGTGTGATATCAGCAGTAGATAGTTGCTGAAGTAGTGTGCTATCAGCAGTAGATAGTTGATGAAGTCGTGTGCTATCAGCAGTAGATAGTTGATGAAGTAGTATGCTATCAGCAGTAGATAGTTGATGAAGTAGTGTGATATCTGCAGTAGATAGTTGATGTTATATCACTCATACATAAATTCTAGACAGTTCATTGGTTGATTAGTTTAGTTTAGTTTAATACCTTTATTGCACAATTATATATCAAAAAGCGGTGTGTGGTGCAAAAGGGCAACCCCTGAACAGGCACGCAGGCCCACTGGATGGGGGCCCTTATACACACACCAAAATAAAAGAACTAAAATTACACAGTACATAATTATAAACCTGTTTAAAAAACACTATAAAATACATTAAAAATACAATATAATACTAAAATTGAGTTGCCAAAAGACATCGCATAATTCAATAAACATTAGTGAAATTGCACAAGGTAGGTAAGCTGATAAGTTCACAATCTGCAAATGTTCCCCCGCACAAATCCAAGAACACCTCGGCACAAAGATCCCCTACACACCCCAATGACACTCCGCACCACACCGTAGCACCATATCAAACTGACTGATAAACTCTCACACTCCTCGTCTGATTCCTGCTGGAACTTGACGTTGGTGGCATCAATTTGAGAAAGTACCACAGTGCAGTACGAAACGCCACTGAGGCATGCCTATAAGACCTCCATACCGAAGCATTTCTGGACATGTACAGAAGAAACATTAGCAAATTGTGAATTATGAACAATCCCGATGAAATTATTTATGGATACTGACAGGTGAATTTGAGATGTAGTAATTAAGGAGCTCGGATTTAAAATATTTGAAAATTTGAACGTTCCTAACGTCAGCAGGGAGGTTGTTCCAGGAGTTGTTATCATTACGTTCCTAACGTCAGCAGGGAGGTTGTTCCAGGAGTTATTACCATTTATCATTTTTACTATCACCCTCTCCGTGTGATAGTCTTTATTATATCACTCATACATAAATTCTAGACAGTTCATTGGTTGATTACCATTTATCATTTTTACTATTACCCTCTCCATGTGATAGTCTTTACCATCATGTGCTCTGCCGTAGTGCGCCTGCGCCAAGCCGTGCGCTGACTCTTGGACTCGCCAATTTCGTTATGGGGTGGACCCCAAAATGTGAAGTATATCACGGCAAAACATGGTGTTATGTTGATGAAAAAATGTATTTCCTACCTTAAGTAGTATTTTAGTAATACAATTTATGCATGAGTGATATAAAACAAATATTAACTGTCTTAAATTCGTGTAATGGTCGAAATATAATCACTCGGTGAAAGATGTATTGTTCCATTCCACTCGCCGTTCCGGCTCGTGGAATGGAACAATCCATCTTTCACCTCGTGATTATATTTCGACCATCACATTCATAGACAGTTAATATTTGTATACCATCATGTGCTCTGCCGTAGTGCGCCTGCGCCAAGCCGTGCGCAGACTCTTGGACTCGCCGATTTAGTTATGGGGTGGACCCCAAAATGTAAAGTATATCACGGCAAAACATGGTGTTATGTTGATGAAGAAATGTATATCCTACCTTAAACAGTATTTTAGTAATAGAATTTATGCATGAGTGATATAAAACAAATATTAACTGTCTTAAATTCGTGTAATGGTCGAAATATAATCACTCGGTGAAAGATTTATTGTTCCATTCCACTCGCCGTTCCGGCTCGTGGAATGGAACAATCCATCTTTCACCTCGTGATTATATTTCGACCATCACACTCATAGACAGTTAATATTTGTATAAAGTCGTGTGCTATCAGCAGTAGATAGTTGATGAAGTAGTATGCTATCAGCAGTAGATAGTTGATGAAGTAGTGTGATATCTGCAGTAGATAGTTGATGAAGTCGTGTGATATCAGCAGTAGATAGTTGATGAAGTAGTGTGCTATCAGCACTAGATAGTTTATGAAGTCGTGTGTTATCAGCAGTAGATAGTTTATGAAGTCGTGTACTATCAGCAGTAGATAGTTGATGAAGTCGTGTGCTATCAGCAGTAGATAGTTGATGAAGTAGTGTGCTATCAGCAGTAGATAGTTGATGAAGTCGTGTACTATCAGCAGTAGATAGTTGATGAAGTAGTGTGCTATCAGCAGTGGATAGTTGATGAAGTCGTGTGCTATCAGCAGTAGATAGTTGATGAAGTAGTGTGCTATCAGCAGTAGATAGTTGATGAAGTCGTGTACTATCAGCAGTAGATAGTTGATGAAGTCGTGTGCTATCAGCAGTAGATAGTTGATGAAGTAGTGTGCTATCAGCAGTAGATAGTTGATGAAGTAGTGTACTATAAGTTGATGAAGTAGTATACTATCAGCAGTAGATAGTTGATGAAGTCGTGTGCTATCAGCAGTAGATAGTTGATGAAGTCGTGTGCTATCAGCAGTAGATAGTTGATGAAGTCGTGTACTATCAGCAGTAGATAGTTGCTGAAGTAGTGTGCTATCAGTAGTAGATAGTTGAAGAAGTAGTGTACTATCAGCAGTAGATAGTTGATGAAGTCGTGTGCTATCAGCAGTAGATAGTTGATGGAGTAGTGTGCTATCCGCAGTAGATAGTTGATGAAGTAGTGTACTATCAGCAGTAGATAGTTGATGAAGTAGTGTGCTATCAGCAGTAGATAGTTGATGAAGTAGTGTGCTATCAGCAGTAGATAGTTGATGAAGTAGTGTACTATCAGCAGTAGATAGTTGATGAAGTAGTGTACTATCAGCAGTAGATAGTTGATGAAGTAGTGTGCTATCAGCAGTAGATAGTTGATGAAGTCGTGTGCTATCATCAGTAGATAGTTGATGAAGTAGTGTGCTATCAGCAGTAGATAGTTGATGAAGTAGTGTACTATCAGCAGTAGAGAGTTGATAACGTAGTGTACTATAAGTTGATGAAGTAGTATACTATCAGCAGTAGATAGTTGATGAAGTAGTGTGCTATCAGCAGTAGATTGGTAAGGAAGTGGTGTGCTATCATCAGTTTATAGTTGATGAAGTACGACAATGTACTATCAAAAGTAGATAGTTGACGAATTATGTGTTATCAGCAGTAAAAATATGATGAAGTCGTGTGCTATCAGCAGTAGATAGTTGATGAAGTAGTGTGCTATCAGCAGTAGATAGTTGATGAAGTAGTGTGCTATCAGCAGTAGATAGTTGATGAAGTAGTGTACTATCAGCAGTAGATAGTTGATGAAGTAGTGTACTATCAGCAGTAGATAGTTGATAACGTAGTGTACTATAAGTTGATGAAGTAGTATACTATCAGCAGTAGATAGTTGATGAAGTAGTGTGCTATCAGCAGTAGATAGTTGATGAAGTAGTGTACTATCAGCAGTAGATAGTTGATAACGTAGTGTACTATAAGTTGATGAAGTAGTATACTATCAGCAGTAGATAGTTGATGAAGTAGTGTGCTATCAGCAGTAGATTGGTAAGGAAGTGGTGTGCTATCATCAGTTTATAGTTGATGAAGTACGACAATGTACTATCAAAAGTAGATAGTTGACGAATTATGTGTTATCAGCAGTAAAAATATGATGAAGTCGTCTGCTATCAGCAGTAGATAGTTGATGAAGTAGTGTGCTATCAGCAGTAGATTTGTAAGGAAGTGGTGTGCTATCATCAGTTTATAGTTGATGAAGTACGACAATGTACTATCAAAAGTAGATAGTTGACGAATTATGTGTTATCAGCAGTAAAAAGATGATGAAGTAGTGTGCTGTCAGCAGTTGATAGTTGATGAAGTAGTATGCTGTCAGCAGTAGATATTTTTAAATATTAAAATATTTAAATAACATGTGTGCACAAAACTTTATACACTTTGAGAATTATGATAAATATACTGCGCCAATAAACATGTAAAGTATCCTTACACTTGGAAAATAATCTAATAATAAAATAAACGAAAGGTGTACATTTTCATTCCAGCTACATACACTTTATTAGTACATGTCATTAGATTGATAAATTCTACTTCTAGAACAGTTAAATGACAATTTTTAATAATTTGTATTATATTGCGAATTTCAAATAATCTAAAATATTTGATATCAGGAGGACATTCCTCATAATTATTCAGAATGTAATTTGGTGTGTCTGATGTGCTCTCAGGTCCCACAAAAAATACTGTGCAAAGGTGGGTCACCGAGCCCTTAACATCTAATCAATTGTGTACAAAATACAGGCCTATCAGTATATTGCAATTGGCATAAAGCCTGTTTTACTGGTTATGAGTTTATTTTGTCCAACATCTATAATAGTCAGGTGGCAGAGCAAGGTAGGTTGATTTTGCAAGTTAAAGTTTTTACCTTTGTTGATTATTGTTCAATGGTGGGTGTCAAAAGAGATTCCAAGTGATGCAAAAGTGTCACCCCTAGGCAATTGAGATATTCAAGGTCAAAGTTTATACAGAGGTCAAAATTAAAAAAACTAGTCTAATTTTGATATAAAATTGGATCGATTAAGCCCATGTTTATTGGTCGGGCTATGAGTTTTAAAATATTGGACGACACGTATAGTCGAGTCCAATATTTTAAAACTCATAGCGAGACCAATAAATATTGGGCGTAAAGCATCCAATTTTATCATTATTATGTTTTGGATCCAATATTTTTACACACTTGGATCCAACAAAACATAATAATGTCCAAAACTGGACCAAATTATTCCTCTTTTCATAGTATAAGGATTCAGAAAATATACAGTTTTAAAGCTTAAGGTTAAAAAGGGAACTCCACAGTAGTTAAAATGGAAAAATGCTCCAAATTTGATGAAAATGGTCTCAAATTTTTAGATCATTGGCAATTGCGTCATTTACAGGAAAAAATATATATTGTTTATATATATTTATTAGAATTTAGATTTGACTCCTGTAGAAACTCTGACCTTGGAAATCTTGAATTACCCAGGGTGACATTTCTGCACCAAAAATCATTTTGAACCACCGATAGGATAATAATCAGAGAAGACACTGTAACTGGCAAAACCAACTAACCTGAAACAATTAAATAATACTGCGCCAAAAAAGTATCCTTACACTTGGAAAAATAATTACAATTTCACAAGTGAACCATATTAGGGTAAATTTTTTTAAATAGATGTACTATCTAATCCGGTACATTATCATACCCCATTGAATCCAATGTGACTTCAAGATGCAAAGTTACAAGCATTTGATTAGACGAAGGTCCAGTTTTAAAAGTGACCAACTGGCCTATTCAAAACTCCACGGACTAGACATCTGTTTTTAGAGTAGCGAATGGCTAATTTGTGTGTGCCTTTAATTGAAAACAAAAGGAAAACAACTGAAACAAAGGAGCTGACAAATAAAATGAAAGTTATGGAAAGTACCGAGAAGTAAAAACTGAAATAAAAACTGCTTTAAATAAAGCTTTATTGAAGAAACTGCGTTGTCTCCTTGTTGCGCTTGTTGGAATCTTTTTGCGCCTTGTATAGGCCAGTTTGTCACTTTTAAAACTGGACCTTCGTCTATTCAATTGCTTTACTTCTAGAGGTCACATTGGATTCAATGTGGTGTCATAATGTGCAGAATTAAATAATGCATCTATTTAAAAAAAATTACCCCAATATGGTTCAGTTTTGAAATTGTGATTATTTTTCCAAATGTAAGGATACTTTTTTGGCGCAGTATAGTTTGCAGCCGGACTACTAGCGCAAATAGAGACGTCAGCTGCAGCTGATAGCGCCCTCTACCAACATATTGTGCTCGAGACTTGTGTATCGCATCATTTTACACAGAAGGTGTCGGACGTTTCATTGCAATTATCCACCGATTAGAAATAATTCAAATATGGCTCAACGAGCAAATGCATCAAAGTTGTGTTTCCTCTTGATAGCATTACTAGCATTCATTGCTATTGGCTCTCAACTGATCATCTTATTGTTGACGAAGAGTATTTTTATTTCCCCGAGATATTCGGCAGTTGTTCAGATTAGTCAACTAATAGATTCAGGTAAGTAGACTGGACTATTATAAGTGGAATGGTGGTTTTTACAGGTCTGTAGTTTAACAATTTTTAGCAGTGACCAATCGGGCCGGTAACTTTTTAACTACCAGCCCGACTTGAAATTTACCAGTCATTTTGGCTTCAGAATCGGTTAACGGATGCATGATGGAGTATGAGCCTTTTGGCATTATTTATTGTGGGACATTAGAGCACATCAGACACATCGAATTGCATTCTGAATACGAAGAATGTCCTCTATATCAAATAATGTTAATAATGTAATAAACATTTTAAGGCAAATAATTAAAAATTTATATTTTTGATATTTAACAGTACTCGAAGTAAACTTTATAAATCTGAGGATATGTACTTAAAGTGTACGTAGGTGGGATGAACAATTTTGACCTTTCGTATTGAAGATATGGATTTTTTCCCAAAACACCAAAAAAATAACGTCTTTTTGAGAATAAAATCCATATCTTCAACATGAAAGGTCAACATTTTCAATTGATCGTCAGCTTTTCCTCCCAGCTACATACACTTTAAGAATATATCATTAGATTTATAAAATTTACTTCGAGGACTGTTATATATCAAAATGTGAAAAATATCAAATTTTAATAATTTGTCATAAAATTTGTATTATATCGTGAATTTCAAAACATGAAAATTATTTGATATCATAAAGACATTCTTCGTATTCGATATGTCTGATGTGCTCTCATGTCCCACAAAAAATATTGTCGAAACGCTCAAAACGCTAATTCCAGATCCCTTAAAAAGTCAAGTTATCTACAAAATTCAATGATCACATAAAAGAAATGACACAATTATGAGAGCCTGCCCGACTGTCAGAGTGTTTATCAAGTTTATCTTTTTGCGTCTTAGGATCTATTTGTGGCTTTTACCTGAAAAATTAACCTCTACAATTTATGACAAATATTTATTACTAGCAAAGTAATGATGATGATAATAATAAAAGTTTAAAAACAATAAATAAGTTGCATTGTTAAGTTTCTCTCTGTTTGATTTCTTAAATGATTTCATAAATGTACAATGATGATGTGATTATTTTATGACCACGCAAACAAGAGAGAACTTTCATCTGGTGAGGCGTGTATTATTTACTATATACATAATCCCTACTGTTTTGTGAACTGAGCAGTTGGATCCCAAACCATGCAGAGGTACATCGTGCGAGACTACATGCATATGCATGGATTTGTGTTAGAGCAGATATCCTGAAAAGAACTTAAGAGGTAATTTAATTCAGTTGGCTGTACGGCGTCAAACACAATCATGTACTGTAAAAGTGGTTATTTTCGCGTACAGTTATTTGGTTTTTTAAAAGTTTTTGGAAATTGCGCGAGTTGTTAATTTCGCGGATTGTTGTCAAATATAATGTCACTCCATATAAAATGTATATTTTCGCGTGTTGTTATTTTCGCGCTATCACATCCGTTCGCGAAATTCGCGAAAATAAAACCCTCGCGAAAATAACCACTTTTACAGTATAAATTTTTGCGTGATATTGACAATAAATTAAGGTAACCTACTTTTCAGTTGACTGTGTGGGGTCAAACATTTGTTCCTTCTTCGCGTAATAATAGTAATAAAAGATATCCAAATGGGAAAACGTGATTTTTTGATAAACACAATTTTTTGACTTTTGCCATTTTAAAGTTACACTAAGTGGATTAAATTACTTATTATTTTATATTTCGATTGACTTTCACTGGAATATGCCCTAAATTAGACCCAATGAAAGGCGTTTGTTATCGGAGTGTTGCCCACAGTACATGTGAAATAATCAATGTTAATCAATGCGGCAAGTTTAAACATACATGTATAATATTCAACATACAGTAAGCAAAAGAATTAAGGTAGCAGTTGTGTTCGCCCCTAATTAGTTTCCTTGGTGCTCAAGTGTTCTTTTCATAGCAGATTTAAAACAAACATCTCACAAAAAGTAACTAACCCCCCTTTTTCAAAAACGGGCATTTGTATTACAAATATGTAAAATGCGTTGAAAGCAGAATTAATTTCTGCACATTTTGACACCTTATTTGTAGCAATTGACTGCATGTGACCGGACACTACGAATCAGCCGTAAAGTCGGCCCCGGTCAATTTGTTTTATCGGTTCTACATGTGTCTTTATTTCCACACGTCAACGAGGTTCAGGAATGTCCTCTCATTGTTAATTGTTGGTTATACATACCTAGACAAAATACAATGCAATTGTAACCCACCACTTGAACATGATTTAGCCAAAGCAAACAAAGACTAGAGCTATTTAATGATTCTATAGAAATATGTAGAAGATTATTATCCTCTTCAGCAATAGGATTATTGATTGGTTTAAACGCTGTCAAATGATAAACATGTCGTGCCTAATTGAGGTACCTATGAATACGACTGCATGTGACCGGACACTACGAATCAGCCGTAAAGTCGGCCCCGGTCAATTTGTTTTATCGGTTCTACATGTGTCTTTATTTCCACACGTCAACGAGGTTCAGGAATGTCCTCTCATTGTTAATTGTTGGTTATACATACCTAGACAAAATACAATGCAATTGTAACCCACCACTTGAACATGATTTAGCCAAAGCAAACAAAGACTAGAGCTATTTAATGATTCTATAGAAATATGTAGAAGATTATTATCCTCTTCAGCAATAGGATTATTGATTGGTTTAAACGCTGTCAAATGATAAACATGTCGTGCCTAATTGAGGTACCTATGAATACGACCTTCACGCACATTTTGCACTGTATATCAGAATACAATTTGCCGACTTTAAGGCTCATTCGTAGTGTACGCTCACAAATCAATGTAATCCAAGTTTTGAAAGTTGCAGTAAATTGTATTGAGATTTTGTATTCAATTTAATGAATGGAAATCTGTGTAATGATATCGGAGTGTTTTTGCATTGTGTGTAAGTGCAACTTTCAAACCTGGAAATTGACCGGTGTTTTATTGTTTTCTGGGCTATGTTTTCTGTGTCAAAATGCGCGGAAATAAATTCTGCTTCCAACTCATTTGACAGATTTGTAATACAATAGCCCCTTTTTGAATAATGGCCATTATTCAAGGGGCGTTAGTTACTTCTTTGAGATATTTACATCCAGTTAGGCCTTTTTTCTAATACAGAAAAAAATGTCTATTATAACATTCAATGTATACACTGTTAGAACACTGGGTAAAAACACGATTGGGTAAGGATTTACCCAACATCAGGTAAATTTTATCCAACATCGGGTTATTTTCAGTAATTTACACGATGTTGTGTAAAATACCTTACCCAACCCAGCGGTTGGGTAAAATGGTACACTCTTAAAACGATCGACCTATATTTTTCCCAGCCAGAGGGATCAGGCAAGGGCTGATTTCAACCATCATAGCTGTCGCTTAAAACTGAGTCGTTCCTGTGAAGAAAAAATGACGTTTTCTTGGGGCAAATTTAGCACATATCTCTATGGGACTCTGATTTGGTGTTGTGAGATCATAAATAAGACCCTAAACAGTGATTACTATCATATGTGTCTTACATGTTATAGCATTTTTCCATCATACTATATTTTTCATTAAATAATTCAATTCGGCCATTAAACTTTCATTTGTTTCATAAATCTATTATTCCGCCACGATTTGCTAGTATAAATGTTTTTTCTTTCCTTTTTTAGATATTGTTTTTAATTAAAATTAACTTATCTTTTGTCGTTTCTTTTCCTTTCTGTTTTTTTTTCTTTATTTCTTTTCTTTCCGATGTCTTCTCTTTTTTTTTTATTGTTTTTTTTTTCAGTCCCTTACGATATATTTTATTTGGGAAACATTGCTACATAGTACATATCCTGTATCAATTCATGTATGCGTATGTTTGATTGTCTATTTCCTGTTTAATTTCGACGTGTCTCTGGCACAAGCTGCATTTTATTTCATCAGCTGGTATTTAGGCATGCTTGAATATTTACTTGCATCCTTCAGTATATAGACTTAGTTTGATAATTAAATGTTATAATGTAACTGAAGTCTGGAACTCCCGGGCTGGAACTACATTAAAACAAACTTGCAAAATTCCAGTTCCACAGTATGTGGCATGTCCGTCCCTTTATAATCCCTTTAGAAACAAGACAATAAAAAAGTAAAAAATTCGACCGACCGACCGACTGACCTTTTTTTGTGCGTTCATATTGTATTTAATATTACCCTTATTTTTGGATCCGTTGTTTTCACTCCTTGTTGCCTGTTTTTTGTTGTTTTTTTTGGCGGGGAGGGGGGCGCTTGTTTTCAGTTCAACTTTCGACACATTGAATTTAATTTTACAATCTTCATATTTTGTTATATTCAGGAGCTGTAGATAAACACCAATTTAATATCACCGACAGACAAGAGTTAGAATAGATTTTTTAACCAAATATATATATTTTTAAACCACAGAATAAACGGCTCTTTTCAGAGCCACCAGACTTTGTAAAAGGAATTTAAATTCCATTTCATTTTTTTGAAGGGGCAATCTTGCTTTCAGTTTAACTTTAGATACCATGGATTTTATTTTACAATCTTCACATTTTGTTATTTTCAGGAGCTGTGGATAAACACCAATTTAATGACACAGACAAATATTGCAATCCAGGACATTTCCAACTGAATAATGATGGTATTTGTCATCCCATGTTAACGTGTACCGACATTCAAGACAGTGTCACTGGCATTCATAAAATCGGTGGAGGATCTATTAAGAATGTAAGTTAGTTAAGTTGGTGGTTTTCTTCAAAAATGTATTAATCTTATAAGACTTAAGGGGGAACTACACCCCTGGCCAAAAATTATAGCACATTGGTGACAAGTAAGATATGTATATTATAGGGGCAAGGACTACAACTACTGTACTGAAAATTCAGCCACGCAAAGCAAGTAGTTATTGATTTATTGATCAAATACTGGTTTTCCCTCATTTTTGACTGTAACTCCACAACTGTTGTCTGTGCTGAAATAAAATTTACAGTGCAGTAGTTGTAGTCCTTGCCCCTATAATAAACCTATCCTACTTGTCCCCTATGCTCTATAATTTTTGAGAAAAATGCAAAAATAGGCACAAAATTGGCCAGGGGTGTAGTATCCCCTTAATAACAGCTTATCAGTGATGAGTAAACTCTATAAAACCTGTGCAATAACTGCTTCACCTGGACCCAAATTTCTGTGTGTTTAAAGGCAATTGGTGATCCAAAAGTAGATTTTTTTCTACGGCTCCATGAATCAACATGAAAATGCTCAAATTCTTTTAAATGGTCTAATTCTTTTCGTCTTCGAAACACCATCCAAATTAAGAATAAATTGGCAAATTCCAGCAAACACAAATATGTTTACATAAAACATTTAAGTCGGGTTATATAATTATTTAAAAAAGGTATAAAACGATTTTCTGTAATATTTAACTCAAGGATTTGGTCAGCATACTACCCTAGGTAATCGACTTCCAAAAAGCACACCAAATTGGTCCGCACACGTTGGTTGCTTTGGAACCGACGGCCATTTTGGATTTTGAAAGGATATAATTTGCGCGCAATTTTTCACCTCCTTAATCTAATATTTTTTATTCAAAAATTGAAAGAATGGATAGCTAAAGACATGATTTTGAAAGTTACAGAAAAAAATAGGCAAAAATAATAATTTCCAGGACGAACGACCTTGAAAATTCTAAGTTTTGCAATTTGTTTTTCGGGCGTAATTGCCTATTTTTCGCAAAATACATTTTTCCCCAAAATTCCTTCTGTAAATGTCTCAGAAAAGGTCTTTCCACCATCCCTGTGCAATTTTAACTAATTTGGAGATGTTGTTTTGAAAAAAGCTGCGCGCAAGATGCCACCTTTAAGAAAATGGCATTTTGCGCAAATTGCATTTAATGTCTAGAAACACTGTTTTTTTATATATTTTTTGCAATAATTATGCAAATTTCGAGCCGTTGAATTCAATCTTTTATTCACATAATTAATATTTTAGCCCAAACCACTAATAAGTTAAACATTTTCTGTGATATATAACCTGATAAAATCTTAAATATCGCAGGGTAAAAACAATATAATACATAAGAATACAATACATGCGTTTGCATAGGCAAAAACGAAGAGGGTCACATTTTTGTGTCACCTAACTATCTTTGAATGCCCACAGATATGGAACCAAACGTCCGATTAATTGAATATATGAATACAAAACCCACCCAAGTCCATACTTTGGCCAAATTGAGTTAAGCATGGGAAAGTGTTGCTATACATAGGCCTGTCATGTGTTTGAAAGAACAACTCAAATTCATCCTCTGTGTCTATTGAGCATGTGAAAAATAGCATGTATGAAAGAATCAACCCAAGTCCATGATTTGAGTCTTGTAACACATTGATTGAAATCCGGTATGTATAAAAGTCCACTTGTAACATCTTCATTGCTGGAGAGTGACTTTTGAAAACAAAATGGGTTTAATCAAGGAAAGTGTGTGGTTTATATTACATGCCAGAATGCTTATCAACATTATACATAACTGTGTGCTTTATTTTGTATTATCTTACTAGTGGTAATATCATTCCAACATTATTGTCTTTGTATATGATTAAAAAAACCACCCAAGTCCAGAATTTAAAATGAACCCCTGAAATGCTAATCGTCATACCTAATACAGTTTAACCCACCCATTTGCACGTACAACTTACCATATTGACCAGGTAAATCTACCTGAAGGAATTAAAATGATACACAGTTTTTTCCCTCAAAATCACTTCCCATGGAATTGGGTGGGTTTTGGATTCATGTATTCAATTGAAACCTAATTATTGTTCTTCATTTTGTGACCAGGTTTATCTTGCCAGGTGGAAGGAATACAACGTAAGCCTTGTGAATTTGACTAAACTGTCTCGCAGCAAATACTTTTCATCTTCGGCAAACAAACTGAAACAGTTTCAACCAAGTCCGTTTGTAACTCAACTGCTTGGCTTTTGCTTATCAATTCCTGCCATTGTCACAGAATATCACAACTATGGGTCGTTAAAAAACATAAACAAGATCTTAAAGGACACAGATGAAGACAGTGGGACGACGAGATTCAGTCTTTGTCTTGATTATGTTAAAATAATTCATTTTCTTCATTCAAGTCCAACTGGTGCTCATGTCATGTGTGATAGCAGTACCTTAAGTAAAACACTTTCACAATTTTTAGTGACTTCTGATCTCCATATTGTTGTTAACGATTTAGACATGCTTCCTCTTGTCAATTCGTCCAAGGGAATTTTAACACATTGTGGAGATTGGGGTTCAGTCTCCAGGAAAACTGGACTATTTGCTGCTCCCGAACAATTATTGTGGTCTTCCACAAAAGACGAAGAAACACAAGTGCCAGGTTATGACGAGAAGTCAGACATCTGGAAGATTCCAGCGGTAGTGGATTATTTGTTAGGAGCAGATCTCCATGGAAATCTTACGAAGCTAATATTGTCCAAACTTCACAAAAAGTGTCGCAGTAAGGATCCAAAACTCAGACCTACAGCAGCTGAAGTTTTAAAAGGATACTTAGATGTACAACAAACATTAAAAATTATAGAACAAAATGTTTATTCAATTTCATAAAAGGGGAATTTTGTAATTTAAGGTCCTTTTTAGGATATGTGACCGTACACTACAAACCAGCCGTAATGTCGACCCCTGTCAATTTTGTTTTATTTCGTGTTTAGAAAATATCATAAGCTTTAAAATGGTATATGATTTAACTTTATATGATATCCAGAAGCGGGGTTATGGTTATTCTCCTTCAACAAAATGGTACCTTATTTCGGTTCTACATGTATCTCTTTTTCCACATTGCTGGTAATAAATATCAAACAGTCATAATTGGCGGTCATTTCAAATCATCCCCAAGTCAACGAGGTCCAGGAATGTCCTCTCATTATTAATTGTTGGTTACACATAGCTAGACAAAATACAATGCTTTGTAACCCACCATTTGAACAGGATTTAGCCAAAGCAAACAAAGACTAGAGCTATTTAAGAATTCTATAGACATAGGTAGAAGCATATTATCCTCTTCAACAATAGGATTATTGATTTGTGTAAAAGGTGTTTGACTGGCACTAGCCAAATGAAATACATGTAGCACCATCTTGAGGTACCTATGAATACGACCTTCGTGCACATTTTACACTGTAACTCAGCATACAATAGACTTTACGGCTTTGTTTGTGGTGGTCGGTCCAGATGGTTCAAATATTCACAAAAAAAGCTTATTTTTAAGATTTCGGTTGATTCGGAGATCAGACATAATTGCTGTGCTCCATAAAGGCCTCTATGTTGTAATATATGTCTTGTCGACAGACGGAAAATACAAATTGAAGCCCTTGACACCTCAATATGTATACACTCAAGTTGCGAATAATTTCGTATAGTTTGGTAATGTTTTATACATGTTCAGGGGCCAAAACAAATCTTTCACAACCTTTCATGATGTTTTCACCCTGGAACATGTATTAAACAGTATAAAACCCATAGAAACTAAACGTAACTTTAGTGTATCCATGTTGAGGGGCCAAGTGGACTTACGGTCTTTTTGCGCTCAGGTCTTCAATTAGAGTTGTCTTTGTCAAACGACAGAGTCCATCAGAATGACTTTGGACACATACATTATGTAGTGTACTTCGGTTACATCTATAAATGCACTTTTATAAAAACGCACGTGACCCATGGGCAAGAGATACCAAGATCAACAAGCGTGACTAAATCATCATGCATTGACCACTATTCAGTATCGAAGTTACGTAATGTTACTATGTCAACGGGATCACGCGCTAGAGTAATGAACCACGATCGAAATGATCACCACATAAAGTATATGGCACTCGAAGGCATACCAAAGTAGCGTGATCCGGTAACCAAGAGAATTACGTAACCACTTCGATGCTGAATACAGAAAGGGATAGGAACTCTGTAGATAAATATCATCAAATGTAAGTATTAATTGAATTGCAACATTATTACACATTTTGCAATTCCGAATTTGTAATATGTTATCAAAAACAATATTTTGAAAGTATTTAACCACGGAAAAAAATATTCAACGACGGAAACGTTTACAATATGATCACAAAGCTGAACAAAATAGACAATTTTGCTGCACAGCATTTTCATGTTGTTCCGCCTTTGCATTCAAATGTATAGAAAGACCACTCGCTACTTCAACTTCACAAAATCGTATTGAAATTTGGGTGAAAATCATGTTTCTTAACCATTGGTACAATTTGTTTTCGAAAAAAACACGTATGTCACTCAATAACACCATACGAGCAGAGCTGAATAAATCTTATTATGCTGTTGACTATGTAATGCTGTTGGGTTCATCCTGTGGCGATGATGGGATTTTTGCCTGTATTGAGCGGAGATGTGGGTGGTGCGACGCACCCTAATTGAAAAAAAAAATGTCCACCTTTCATGCTAAAATAGCCCCAAAAGGTCCAGTTCTTTATTCCACCTTATTTGTGGTTCGGCACTGTAAATTTCCTGCACCCACCTCTAAAGTAATGTGCGAAGAAGAAAAAGAAGAAATGTTGATTTTTAGATGGACGTAAGCCGCTTTCTCAGGCAAAAATTTAGGCGTGAGTCATGTCCATGAACATGCTCTATTTTCGCTAGCAACGGGCATGGATTTATCGTGAATTTGGGAATTTTTGATGGGTTGTTCATACTCACACATAAATATTCATGCATTTGCATGCTCAGTTTTGTGTTATGCGTTTGGTTAGCCATTACAACTTTCTCTTAATACCACTTGATATGAAGAAAAGAAAATATGTGTTGCCAGAGATCAAAATATATTTTTTGCTCATTTCATCCTAATTTAAACTTGTTACACAATACATGGATGGTAATTGGATCTCATTATACTTGTTGTGGGCATTTTGTTGCAAGCAAGCAACTTAGTAGAATTCATTCTTCGCGGGTAAATAATTTGGAATGGGGTGTTGCCACAATTGCTTTTGACCACAAAATATTTAAAATTTAACAAAAAAATGCTAAAACGGACCAAAAATTACACATAATTTGCTTTATCATAAATCAAGTCTAATATTAAAAGTTGTATGTTGTCTAATATTATATTGAGTTAAACCCTAAGTATTCACCTTTTCGGTAAATCCCATAAGCCTTTGCGAGTACACCTGAGAATTCGTCATTTGACGTTACGCCGACTTGCAATGCGCAGTAACGATGTTCGATAAACGATGTGCGCAGCGGCGCAGATCGGCGTGACGTCAAATGATGAGGTCTCAGGTGTACTCGCAAAGGCTTATGGGATTTACCGAAAAGGTGAATTGCCATCAGTAAATATGAGTGTAAGGATATGATGAGTGTAAAAGGAATAGGCCTATGATAATAATGTTCCAAATTTACCAAAAATTCACAAACAGTGCGAATGTAAAAAACCCATATTTTTTCACATTATGCTATACGCAATCGGTAAACAGCACACAACAGTAGTGTGATTTAGTTTGATATAACATAAAAAAGGACGCTAAACACAAATCATGTATCAGCATAGAGCAAGGTGCTCTAGAGAGATTTCATCAGACCCTGAAAAACATGATCAGGACTTATTATTTGGAATTTCAGAAGGACTGGGATGAGGGTGTCCATCTCATCTGTTATTGTTTGCTGCCAGGCAGAGCGTTTAGGAAACACTGGGATTTAGTCCATTTGAGCTAGTTTTTGGACATACAGTGCGTGGTCCCTTGAAGTTACTGAAAGAGAAGTGGCTACATGTGAAATCTGACATGAATCTCTTAGATTATGTGTCAAACTTTAAGCAAAGGCTTAAAAACATTAATTTTTTACTTGATTGATTGATTGACAAATATCCCCATCTTGTTTCTTAAAAAAATTTAAATTCAAAATGATTGAATATGGCATTTAAAGTCGTTTCTAGGAGATTATGCACTAGCCTTGATCATGGTAATGTGATTTTGATAGAAGAATGGTACTTATTAATTTATTTTTTAATTTTATTGCTTTCATTTATAGGCATGCAATACAAGAAACCAGTCCAAGAGACGGCCGAATTCAGATTCGGCTTTTGGTAAATTCATTTTACGCATACATTTTTTTTAAATTAAAGCAATAATGTACGATCTTTAATATGACATTGGTTTATTTTTTTTCAAACCTGATTTTTTAACATATCTATAATTTTTACACATGTCCCAACTTGCACCTAAATGGAATCAGCCAAAATTGGTTGTGTTTGTTGGTCTTAGTCATAGTTCATAATTATGACTTTATGTCGTCCTATAGAACTGCGTGTTGAATGGCCAAAATAGGTGGTATAGTTTCTTTCACTTTACCTTATTGCAGAAACCCTTAAAACCCACTCTCTGCATATGCAAATTAGGCACTGTGTTACTTCTTGGATTTTCGGGGACTTTTGATATGTTATTCAATACCCTTTTCTGAAATGAATGGTGATTTAATGATTTTATTTTTCTAATTGTTAATTGTTACACCCTATATATCTTCTAGTACACCCTGAATATTGACTTTATGTTTTGGTCTATGTTCTTTATGCTTTCCATCAATATATACTTTAACATACCTGTAATTGGTACAAAAAAAGGTAAAAACTATGTAATTCATCTCAAACTTGATGCTTGCACCTATGAAATCAGGAAAAAGGGTACCAACTTGTGGCACATGAAAACATGAGCAAAGGTTTTCGGGATTTACTGAAAAGGTTAACCCCATAAGAACTAACTGCCGATTGGCCATGCAGAAGTTGTCATTATCAATTGGACCAATCAGCAACATTGTTAGAATAATTTCACCACACAAAAAAATTAGGGTGAATTATTTGTAAAGCTCCATTCTGATTGGTGAATAAAGTGAAGATATCATGTAATTGTCCAATCAGAGGCAATATTAGATCTGCAGGTAGTGCTCAGGGGGTTTTAATGCATATTTGATGAACACCATGTTTTCGGGATTTACTGAAAAGGTTAATACATATTTGACGAACTCCTATTGGATGCATTTTCTAGAAATTAGAAAATGTTTTGATCATGTTTTAAACAGATTATTTGAGTAGGGTAAAGTACACTGATCAATATGCCTTTTGTTTCGAGCAAATCGGACATACGGTTTCCATAATATATCAATTTATATTTTCTTTGTATCCTATTGTTTTTGTCAATAATCAATATAGTTAATGAACTTAAAGGACTGGAAAGGCTCATTAATATGTAATTTTTGCCAATGCATAAATGTTCAGGGTACTTTTATTTTGCATACTTTTGCCCTGAAACTTGGTCAAAGTGTTTCTAATATGCTCTAATGTATTATATAGTGAAGCCGCCCTCTAATTTGCATATTTGCATAATTAATGAGCTAATTATGCATCCATAACCACCTTAACATATCCACCACCGATTTTATGAATGCCAGTGACACTGTCTTGAATGTCGCTACACGTTAGCATGGGATGACAAATACCATCATTATTCAGTTGAAAATGTCCTGGACTGCAATGTCTGTCGGTGTCATTAAATTGGTGTTTATCCACAGCTCCTGAACATAACAAAAAATGAAGATTGTAAAAATCCAAGGTATCAAAAGTGCAACAAAACATGCCTCACCCCCACCCCCACTCCAAAATAGAAAACCAGCCAACAGGGAGTGAAAAATCAGGGTAATAACAAATACCATAATGAACACACAAAAAGCGTCAGTCTGTCGGGTTTTTTTTTCTTTTTTATTGCCTTGATTCTAAAGCTATCAAGCAAGGGATGAACATGCCACAAAATACATGCAATCTGATTTACCGTGACTGTGCCCAAAGTCGAAAATTTTGAATTTGACATTAATACTGAAAAAGGATTAAAAACAACAGAAAATGGACATTATCGGGTCAATTTACCTGTGGATGTGCACAAGATTGCACTATCGGGCCAGACTGTATTTGGCTATCATATTTGTTGGTAACGATGAGTGTTAAGACCAACACAAACCGGTTGTGTAAGAGACTAAGATTGCACATGGTTGTACAATAAACACCCATGCGCAGGTGGCAACTAGCTCAATCTGAAGCCGGTCTAGAGACCTCAATGACCCTTGTAGGTAAAGTAGATCTGGATAATATGATGAGTATGGTTGCTACGGGCGGCCATCTTTGATTTCACATGTCTTAGACTTCAGACAAACATGAAACCCCCTTCATTCAATCAGACAGCCTTGATTTAGTGGGGATATACACCTCAATCACCCCTCTAGGTCAAATAGTTTCAGAGTTATTGTCATTTTACCTGGTTCATTTTGAGTACATTTTGGCGGCCCTTTTGAAAAACGGCCATATACAGAGTTTGGAATTTTCCACCTAGTAGAATTTGGAAGACCTATGCATACCTTACTCGAATCAACATTCAAACTTTCCTTTTGAAAAATTGTTTACCTTTGTGAGTACACCTGAGAACTCGTCATTGACGTCACGCCGATCTGCGCCGATGCGCACATCGTTTATCGAACAATGTTACTGCGCATTGCAAGTTGCCGTGACGTCAAAGGACGAGTTCTGAGGTGTACGCGCAAAGGCTTATGGGATTTACCTAAAAAGTAAGTTTACCAAAAAGGTGAATTAACTCATTCGGGAAATCTTAAAAAGCAAAAGCGCATAAACCAACAACAATAACAACAAAAATACAAAAACGAAACAAACAATGGAGTTTGGGCGAACGGTGGAGAGCGAGAGCGATCGCTCGCCTCAAACGGCATGGCCTGTAAATGCACAAACACTGTGTAGAAAGCAAGTTTAATAGCAATGTAGTCTTTCCTGTCTTAGGATTATCTTATAAACATTATTCTGATAATAACGGATGGACACACACCACAAGGCCAAAATCAACAACAACTAAATTATCAAATGAAAAATATGAAGGAACAATGCTTTAACATGTAAAATACATTGGATCACTGTTTAGGATCTTACTTGTACATTACATGTACAACAAGATATGATAATCTTTAGGCCTATATAATTATAATAAACAGTAAAGTTAGCTCAATCGATAGGGCGTTCGGCTATGGATCGAGAGGTTACGAGTTTGAACCCTGACGGTGGTTAATACGCTCTCGTGTAAAATTTGAGTTTGCTTGAAATTCCCCTGGACAATGAACTCACTGCTAATTTGTCTTGTTAAAACCCGTACGAAACTCGGGGCTGATCCTTGCTGCGAAGGTCAATTGTGTAATGTCTAGGATGTGCGCTTCTTAGCTACAACTTGACTTGTTAACCGATTCTGAAGCCAAAATGACTCGTAAATTTCCAGTCGGGCTGGTAAATTAAAAACGTTACCGGCCCGACTGGCCACTGCCAAGTAATGTTAAACTACAGCCCTGAAAAAACCCCATTACAGTCTCCCTTACCCGAATCCATTAGCCGATCACTCTGCCCAACTGCTGACAATCTCGGGGATAAAACAATACTCTTCTTCAATAATAAGATGATCAGTTGAGAGCCAACAGCAATGAATGCTAGTAATAATATCAAGAGGAAACACAACTTTGATGCCATATTTATATCATATCTTTATCGGTGGGTAGGCCTAAATGCTACGAAACACCTGACACTTTTTGTGTAAAATGATGCGATATACAAACCTGGAGCACAGATTTAATGTTTTGTTTCCGATTATAGGTGGCGCATTTAGATGCAACCGACGGCGTCAGATGTTGGACATACATTAAAAAAACCAAGCACTAAAATGACCATAACGAGTAATTTAACGCATTGTGACACCACAATGGCAGCCATAGCTGGGTCCCCCTCCGGGCTATCCCACCTAAAATGTGAAATGATGTTGTTATGGTTGGGACATTAAACTGCATTCCATCACCCATGATACACGTGGACAAAAGAATGATGAAAGCTTACAACACAATAAAATTTAACATCGATTTTTTAGCGGATTTAATCCACCCAATTGGGCAGTAACAACACCAGTTAGGTGCAGACGGGACCCAGTAATGGTCGACTGAATTCTGACCATCACTTGGCTTGTTGGATTCGTCTATAGTACAATATTTATTATCACGGTTGCACCATGTCAGAATACCTCTGCAAACAGCGATGTAAGATTAACCTTTAGTGGGCTGTCATTTGTTCGGAAGGGGTTCGTCGAATTGGGTCATCGAATTTGTATACCATAATAAGGGGGGGGGGGTCATAATTTAATAATCATTCAAGAACGGTATGTCGCAGATATGAAAAACTGTGCCTTATTTTTGAGGTGTGAGAAATACTTTGTCATGGTTTTTAACCAAATTTAGGCAAGTTTGAAATCTAACCCCTGTGTTGACCTTTGGTTGATCCATACGCCACTTTTTAATTTTGGGAACATCTTCAATGTGTTTTAGGACCATCTAAGGAATATAAAAAAGGTTGGTTTGGGGATGCAAAGGTATAGATATATAGGTACCAGTCTGGTAAGTGTAATTATCAGAAGTTGCGATAAATTATTCTTTAGGATTCTGATGATACATAACCACCAGACCTTTACTTTTACGTTCAGATGCTGCGATCCTATTTTTCTTTGTCTTTCCTTGATGTATCCTTCCATTTGTTTCTTGACTTTGTCAATTGTCTATTTGGGATATACACACTTGGCTAGAGCCTGTCTTATGTTTTTTGCTCTTTGATCTTATAAACAGAGACGAGGGGATCTACAATCTAAGTCATATTTATGATCCACTATTGGAGACTGGTTTCAACAAATGAGGTCTTTCCTTGATGTATTAGGATACCCACACTTGGCTAGAGTTTGCCTTATGTGTTTTTGTTCTTTGATCTTATGAAACGAGACGAGGGGATCTACAATCTAAGTCTTATGATCCACTGTTGGAGACTGATTTCAACAAATGAGGTCTTTCCTTGATGTATCCTTCCATTTGTTTCTAACTTGCTTTTTGATCTTATGAACAGAGACGAGGGGATCTACAATCTAAGTCATATTTATGATCCACTGTTGGAGACTGATTTCAACAAACGAGCTAAATGGTGCAGCTATCGGCTACTGGTTGTAACTTTTACATTATCTGTCTTTATTTAGGCTATTATAGAGGTTAAAATAACTGGTACCTGAATTAATTTGCTGTCTGTAGATACATTTGTAGGATTATAGATTAAAATTAACTAGACTTTCTGATTGACAAATTCAGAATTTGGGAATTTCTAGTCAACATTACCATGATAACAGGTGCAAAAAAACATGTGCATAATTTTGTGTGCAAGCAATTGATTTCCAACACAATATTGTGCGCCACACAAAAAGGCATGTAATCAGGATACAGCAACATCTGCCTTTTTGCCTTTGTTTGTCATGTCGTGCTGTAAAACACTGGTGGAAAACGGCATATATATGACGCTTGTAATTTACTAAAAAGTATCGAATAGCAACGTTTGCACAGCATTTTGTGGGACCTGAGAGTACATCAGATACACTAAATTGCATTCTGAATTCTGATATCAAATAATCTTGATTTTTTATGGTTTTGATATTTAATAGTCCTTGAAGTAAACTTTATCAATCTAATGATATGTATTTAAAGTGTATGTAGCTGGAAGGAAAAGCAGTCCATTATTTACAATTGTAATTTAATTTTAATAATTGGTTATAAAATGGAATAGAACAAATGTTTGCTAAAATTAGAGTACATATGCCGATATTAGACTTTGGGCTTGGTTGTCATTGCTTACAAAACACACAGAGAATGTGTAATACTTTTAAGACCTATTTTGGCTAATTAAATGTGGTCGTTCAGGCTAGTTAAATTTTTGTCCATTAGGCTAGTTAAATGTTGGTCGCCCAGGCTAGTTAAAATTTTTATCCCCCAAGCTAGTTAAAATTTGGTCCTTCAGGCTAGTTAAATGTTGGTGGCCCAGGCTAGTTAAAATTTTGTCCCTCAGGCTAGTTAAATGTTGGTCGCCCAGGCTAGTTAAAATTTTATCCCCCAGGCTGGTTAAAATTTTGTCCTTCAAGCTAGTTAAATGTTGGTCACCAGGCTAGTTAAATTTTGTCACATACATGTCACCTTTCTTCAGCAGAGGGGGCATTAAAACATAAAATATCCACAGGAAATCTCACCCTGATGTTTTGCAAACCAAAATTTTGCTTTGGTACAATTGAACCTTTCACATCTCATTGTATTGGTGCGTGTCTCCTCTGTTTTGTATCACAAAGTGTGCTCTCTTTTACGCCCTTTCTTATATTTACAAAACAGTTCAATCTTTTCCTGTAATGTGTGTTTTCATGTTTGGACTACAATTATTACAATGTATGTCTTATTTTTGCCCTATTATATTTACAATCAGTTTGATGTTTCCCTGTTTTTATCTACTTAAATCACAACAAAACAAGCTTGGTATAAACATGCATAATATCAAATATGTTCCCCAAATATCATTACCATCCTTGAGTGATTTTCCTTGCTTCAAATCTCAAAACAATGTCAATTATGCCAATATATAAGAGTTAATGTTTAAACCAAAATTGAACTAGCCTGAGAGACCAACTAGTTTTAGGGACAAATGTTTAACAAAAATGTAACTAGCTTGAGCGACAAAAATTTAACTAGCCTGAGGGACAACATTTTAACTAGCCCGCGGGACAAAATTTTAACTAGCTTAAGGGACAAAAATTTAACTATACTATGATCAACTCTTAATAGGCGGGAATTATTCGTTTTTGTTACTGCGCGAATCAATAAAGTTCCAACACGCACGCGTAAATTCATAAAAGCACGCGTTCTTCACGCAGAACACAAAGCGCAGTTCGCGTAAGTGCTGCGCCTAGCTGTGCATACGCCATTCTGTATCAATCCACGATGTTATGAGTCCCGCCTATTAAGAGCTGATCAGAGTACAGCCTAAGCGACAAAAAAATAACTAGCCTGAGCGACAAAATTTTAACTAGCCAGAGGGACAACATTTTAACTAGCCTGAGGGACTAATATTTAACTAGCCTGAAGGACAAACTTTTAACTAGCCTAGGTGACTAGCATTTAACTAGCCAAAATAGGACACCCTCTATTGATTTTGAATTTAACTAGCCAAATAGTTACCCCTTTGCTCTGCCACCTGACTATTAGTATTATAGATGTAGACAAAACATACTAAACACTATCATAACCAGTAAAACAGGCTTTATGCCAATCGCAATGTACTGATAAGCCTGTATTTACTACACAATTAATTAGATGTTAAGTGTTTGTTGTGGGACTTGAGAGAACATCAGACAAACCAAATTGCATTCTGAATACGAGGAATGTCCTCCTGATATCAAATATTTTTTTGATGAAGTTGTAGATATCAGTAGATAGTTGATAAAGTAGTGTACTATCAACAGTAGATAGTTGATAAAGTATGGTGCTATCAGCAAAAGATAGTTGATAAAGTATTGTGCTATCAGCAATAGATAGTTGATAAAGTATTGTGCTATCAGCAAAAGATAGTTGATAAAGTATTGTGCTATCAGCAATAGATAGTTGATAAAGTATTGTGCTATCAGCAAAAGATAGTTGATAAAGTATTGTGCTATCAGCAATAGATAGTTGATAAAGTATGGTGCTATCAGCAAAAGATAGTTGATAAAGTATGGTGCTATCAGCAAAAGATAGTTGATAAAGTATTGTGCTATCAGCAATAGATAGTTGATAAAGTATTGTGCTATCAGCAAAAGATAGTTGATAAAGTATTGTGCTATCAGCAATAGATAGTTGATAAAGTATTGTGCTATCAGCAAAAGATAGTTGATAAAGTATTGTGCTATCAGCAATAGATAGTTGATAAAGTATTGTGCTATCAGCAAAAGATAGTTGATAAAGTTTTATGCTATCAGCAGTAGATAGTTGATAAAGTAATGTGCTATCAGCAATAGATAGTTGATAAAGTATTGTGCTATCAGCAAAAGATAGTTTATAAAGTATTGTGCTATCAGCAAAAGATAGTTGATAAAGTATTGTGCTATCAGCAATAGATAGTTGATAAAGTATTGTGCTATCAGCAAAAGATAGTTGATAAAGTATTGTTCTATCAGCAATAGATAGTTGATAAAGTATTGTGCTATCAGCAAAAGATAGTTGATAAAGTTTTATGCTATTGTACACTACCGTACTTCATCAACTTATCAACAGCTAATAGCACATCAACTATTTATTTACTTCTTATACCACACTGTCATGACTGTCTACTGCTGCTGATAATACAATACTTCAATAACTACTGTATCTTGTTGATAGCACATAACTTCATCGTCCTTCCACGCTGATATCACACTACTCGTTATCGCTATCTAGCTAAGCACGGTGGCTTACAGGTTGATAGGAGAGCAAGCTTGTAATCAAACCAGTCCAGAGCCAATTTTCTTCCCGAAAACAGGTCATGTGACACGCATTTTTATACTCACAGAAACTTAAGGTTTCTGAATTATTGTGTTACTTTAAATATCTTTCAGATTATGTATGAAATTAAAATAATAACAACAAATTGCGTATGTCTGAGAAAATCACGCAAAAGATTATGACCGAGTATTCTTTCAAAATTCAAACTGATAAAATGTGTGGCAATGTGTGTTTCGAAAATTGTATGTAACGATGTGATAGAATGTCGGAGATATAATTCCTTTTGCATGTTTTGGTAGTTCGTTGGCAGAGCATTTGAGCTGTTAACAACATGGTCAATAGATTCAGCGTTGTACGCTGAGTGACATACGCAGTATTAGCAGTATTAAAGTGACACTTCGTGATCCTCATTCCCCAACTCCACTCCAAAAAATGAGGAGATTATTATACCATCAGAAACCTAGGATAGGACTACTCCCTATTCCAGAAAAATACAGAACTATTTTTTGAATAAAAAAATGTTATCCTGTTATCCAAATGAAAAATAGCTAAATCCTAATCCTTTAATAGTTAGTCCTAACTGAGTCAAATTGTAATGTTTAGCTAATTTTTGAAAATAAGGGCCGAAAACATGCGTTTTTAGGGTGTTTTTCATATGGTGTGACAATCAAGCCCAAAGACTTGTACTAAGACTAATTTCAGTTTATGCATTTTAAATTTTGGAAAAGACATGTTTCATTCTTATAACCAAACATTGAATTGAGGTAAAAATCAAAAAAAGGGAAAATTAGAGCAAAATTTAAGCATTTTGAATGCTTAGCCTTGTTCCAAGTCTGTGATTTTTGTGACTCGATTGTCAGAAAACATGCCGCAAATGCATGTTTTTGGTTGTTTTTTCAAGAAATTAGTACAATAGTGAACGTTTTCTCGTATCACCAGTTAGGACTAAATGAATGATTAGGATTGAGCTATGTTTCATTTGGCAGAACTTGATAATATTTTTTTAATCCCAAAAAATTAGTGCTGTATTTTTCTGGAATGGGCATTACATAATGTTTGTATGCTAAACTATTCTAGCCGATTCGGTCGTTTGTCAAAGATAGTCCGATTTGTATTTTTGTCTGTCGACGGACAGAAATTACGGCACAGTGGCCTATATGGAGCACTACAATAAATACATTCGTGCGTACCTCAACTGAAATTCTAAATGCGTTTTTGCGTGGATATCTAGGCCCTATTGAACCATTCCCTATAAAGTAATGCTAAAATCACGAAATACGAAGTTATGAAATTAAATAAACACTTTGTTCTATAGTTTGCAATACTTGTTGTACTTTTAAGTATCCTTTTAAAACTTCGGCTGCAGTTGGTCTGAGTTTTGGATCCTTACTACGACACTTTTTGTGAAGTTTGGACAATATGAGCCTGGTAATATTTCCATGAACATCTGCTCCTAGCAAATAATCCACTACCGCTGGAATCTTCCAGATATCTGTTTTCTCGTCATAACCTTTAGAAGACAGCAATGATTGTTCGGGAGCGGAAAATTGTTCAGGTTTCCAGCGGACATGCCCCCAACAACGTGTCAGAATTCCCTTGGACGCATTGACCAGAGGAAGTAGGTCTAAATCGTTAACAACAATATGGAGATCAGAAGTCACTAAAAATTGTGTAAGTGTTTTATTTAATGCATGTTTTTGGTTGTTTTGTCAAGAAATTAGTACAATAGTGAACTTTTTCTTTTATCACCAGTTAGGACTAAATGAATGATTAGGATTGAGCTATGTTTCATTTGGCAGAACTTGATAATATTTTTTAAATCCCAAAAGATTAGTGCTGTATTTGTCTGGAATGGACATTACATGATGTTTGTATGCTAAACCATTCTAGCCTATTCGGTCGTTTGTCAAAGATAGTCCGATTTGTATTTTCGTCTGTCGACGGACAGAAATGACGGCACAGTGGCCTATATGGGAGCTCTACAATAAATACATTCGTGCGTACATCAACTGAAATTTTAAATACGTTTTTTCGTGGATATCTAGGCCCTATTGTACCATTCCCTATAAAGTAATGCTAAAATCACGAAATACGAAATTATGAAATTAAATAAACATTTTGTTCCATAATTTTTAATGTTTGTTGTACATCTAAGTATCCTTTTAAAACTTCGGCTGCAGTTGGTCTGAGTTTTGGATCCTTACTGCGACACTTTTGATGAAGTTTGGACAAAAGGAGCCTGGTAATATTTCCATGAACATCTGCTCCTAGCAAATAATCCACTACCGCTGGAATCTTCCAGATGTCTGTTTTCTCGTCATAACCTTTAGAAGACCGCAATGATTGTTCGGGAGCAGAAAATTGTCCAGGTTTCCAGTGGACATGTCCCCAACAACGTGTCAGAATTCCCTTGGACGAATTGACCAGAGGAAGTAGGTCTAAATCGTTAACAACAATATGGAGATCAGAAGTCACTAAAAACTGTGAAAGTGTTTGAATTAAGGTATAAGTATCACACATGACATAAGCACCAGTTGGATTTGAATGGAGAACATTAATCACTTTAACATAATCAAGACAAAGGCTGAATCTCGTCGCCCCATTATCTTCATCGGTGTCCTTTAAGATCTTGTTGATGTTTAATAACGACCCACATCTGTGATACTCTGTGACAATGGCAGGAATTGATGAGCAAAAGCCAAGCAGTTGAGTTACAAACGGACTTGGCTGAAACTTTTGTAGATTTTTTGCCGCAGATAATAAGGGATTGGTGTATTTGGGGTGAGTCAAATTCACTAGGCTTACGTTGTATTCCTTCCATCTGGCAAGATAAATCTGGTCATAAAATGAAAAACAATAATCTACTAAGTTCGAGCATACTGATTGATTGTTCCATTATATAGGTATGAGGTTGTGTTTTGACCAAAATCACATTAGTAACATCATATTTGAACATTTTGAACAAAATATCATTTTTTTTAACCAAAAATAATGTTTGATCAAAAATCACATATTTTACAAAAATCTCATTTTTGACCATAAACCACTTCTAGCAATATTCTAAGAGCATAATAATGATAAAACTGAATGGATTTTTCACCCAATACAAAATCTATTGCTCTCGCTCTCATCCAATATTTTAAAACATATAGCTTGACCAATAAATGTGTGTATTGGATTCAAGCCATCCAATTCTATTTCAATCGGGGTCCAATCGCAAAGGATTTCGGGAAATGTGAATACATAAGAAAAACCTACCAACTTACATTCTTATGTTTTCCACCACCGATTTTATGAATGGTAGTGACACTGTCTTGAATGTCGTTACACGTTAACATGGGATGACAAATACCATCATCATTCAGTTGAAAATGTCCTGGACTGCATTGTCTGTCACTGTCATTAAGCTGATCTTTATCCACAGCAGCTCCTGAACATAACAAAATGTGAAGATTGCGTTTAGATACAAATTTATAGTGTGATATCTTGTAAACCAAATTGACGGTGATGATATTTGTGATGTGTAAGGGAATAGGTTTCAAAATACAGCCTGTCTCAAAAAAAAAAAAATTGTGCAAGTGAAAAGCGCCCTCTTTGGCAATTAGAAAATACCGTTGTGACATAATGCTTACATCAACGTCAAGGGCACAGTCTTAGCTCTCAAATACCGTTTGTTCTGTTCAATTTACTCTTTTTAATCTCGAGATATGTTTAGTTAACAACGAAAGGGTAAAATCACAATTGTGCCACTTTTACTAGGGAATAGGGCTGGTACATGTAAATCAATGATAGCTGACGTTGATGCGCCTAAGGCACTCCCCCTCCGCATTAGACGCATCAACACCAGCGCGCGTGCATTATTTTGTCTAATTTCATTAATTTGTCTAATTTCATGAACTTGTCAAAGTTCATTAACCTATAAGTGTGCAATATTTGTTTGTCTTTTAACATGTCTTGAATGACAAATGAGAACAGTATACCATGGTAAAATCATTGACATGCAGATGTATTTAATTTTACAGCAGAATGTGACATATTTATTTATCGTTTAATTTGTCGTAAGTGGAAAAAGAGAACCATTATACCTTTATCATGATAAAACATTAAAACAATTATGTATTGTTGTGTAATTGATGCATTCTTTTGATTTCACGAAGGAACTCTTGATAAACTTGATGCTATCATTGATTTACATGTACAGCCGTCTTCCCTAGTAAAAGTGGCACAATTGTGATTTTACCCTTTCGTTGTTAAGTAAGCATATCTCAAGATTAAAACAAGCAAATTGAACAGACTAAACGGCATTTGAGAGCTAAGACTATGCCCTTGACGTTGATGTAAACATTATGTCACAACGGTATTTTCTAATTGTCACAGAGGGCGCTTTTCGCTTGCACAATTTTTTTTGAGACAGGCTGTATGTAACCTTTTCAGCAAAGGTACATATGGATAATAATAACAATTTGGCTAAACGCCTAACGTGTTTAAAGAGTGTTATGTACAGCTAAGGATTAACAATGTAGGCACGGGCTATGGAAGATTCCAACAGGGCAATATCATCAGCAAAATCTAGGTCATTCAGCATCTTAGCAGGATACCTGCTTGACCGACGTGGGTAAGTAACAATTCCAGCGTCAATTCCAGAGGTTGATTTCTTCAGAAGGTAGTCTACCAGGATAATGAACAGGAATGGTGCCAACACATCACCCTAAAGCACTCCAGTTGTTATATAGAAAGGCTCTGAGATACTTCCATCTACCATAACGGCACTATTGGAGTCCTTGTAGAGCACCTGGATGGCATTTACCACAACTTTGGTATTCCACAATGCCGCAGCACTGAAAACATGACGGACCTGTTGATGGAGTCGAAGGCTTTTTTGAAGTCCACAAAAGTGACTGTCAAAGGAAGTTGGTACTCATTGAAGCCTTCCATGATCCTCCTCCAAATGTGTATTTGCTGAGCACAGCTGCGACCTGATCTAAAGCCAGCCTGGTTGCTTCTCTGTATACCGTATTACAAGAGGTCATTCAAAAGTAATGCTATACTAACGAATGAACACAGACAGACGCACCACACAGACACTGTGTGGAAAGCAAGTCTAATAGCAATTTAGTCTTTCCTGTCTTGGAATTTCCTCACAAAAGTAATGATATAATAACGAATGAACACAGACAGACACATCAAATACACAAACACTGTGTAGAAAGCAAGTCTAATAGCAATGTAATCCTTCCTGTCTTAAGGTCCGTTCATACTACCACCGCATTTGCGATGCGTTGTTTGCGATGCGGTGCGTTGTCGCACTGCATCGTACTGCAAAATACTGCATTGCGATATCACAATGAAGTTAAATACATTTTAACTTGGAAATGCGACGAGTTGCGTTGAGTTGCGGCAAAAGTAATCGATATATCGGCATCGCAAAGCAACGCATCGCAAATGCGGCGGTAGTATGAACGAACCTTTAGGATTACCATATAAACATTATGCTGATAATAACGGATGGACACACACCACACTGTAACGGGTAGGAAATACCAAAGGCCAAAATCACCTCTTCCAAGTTCACGCAATATACACATTAAACATACTGATATATAATTCAAAACAACTGAATTATTAAATGAAAAATATGATGGAACAACGCTTTAACATGTAAAACACATTGGATTACTGTTTAGGATCTTACATGTACAAGTTAGCTTAATCGATAAGGCGTTCGACTATGGATCGATAGGTTGCGAGTTTGAACCCTGGTGTAAAAATTGAGTTAGCTTAGCTTGGAATTCCCCTGGATAAGGAACTCGGCTGTAAGGTCAATTGTGGAATGCCGAGGATGTGCGCTTCTTAGCTACAAGACAATGTGTTGTCCATGAGTCACTGTCCCTGAGTCACTGAGTTTTCACAACTTTGCAAACACAGGTCTTTGCCGGCAAAACTCGAACTCAGCATGATTGAATTTTATTGAAAACTTGACTTGTTAACCGATTCTGAAGCCAAAATTACTGTCAAAAATTGGTAAACTACAGCCCTGACAAAAAACCCATTCTACTTATTATAGTCCAGTCTCCCTTACCCGAATCCATTAGCCGATCACTCTGCCCAACTGCTGACAATCTAGGGGATAAAACAATACTCTTCTTCAATAATAAGATGATCAGTTGAGAGCCAACAGCAATGAATGCTAGTAACGATATCAACATGAAACACAACTTTGATGCCATATTTATATCATATCTTTATCGGTGGGTAAATGCAACGAAACACCCGACACTTTCTGTGTAAAATGATGAGATATACAAACCTGGAGCACAACAGGTTTAATGTTTTGTTTGCGATTATGTTAGTAGGGTGGCGCATTTAGATGCAACCGACGGTGTCAGATGTTGGACATACATCAGAACAAACTAATCACTAAAATTACCATAACGAGTAAAAACAGGTTTAATGCTGTTACTGATAGGCCCACATTTTGTACACAATTAATTAGTCGTTTATAGTACAATATATTAGCACGGTTGCATCAGGTCAGAATATCTCTGCAAACAGCGATGCATGATTTACCTTTAGTGGGCTGTCACTCGTTCGGAAGGGGTACGTGAATATACTTGGATCATAGAATTTGTATACCAACATATTGGTCGTAATTAAATAATTCAAGAACGGTATGTCGCAGATAGGTCAAACTGTGCCTTATCTTTGAGGTGTGAGAAATATTTTGTCATGGTTTTTAACCAAATTTGAGCATGTTTGTAATCTGACCCCTGTGTTGACCTTTGATTTATCCCTAAGCCGCTTTTTAATTTTGGGAACATCTTCAATGTGTTTTGGGACCATCTAAGGAACATAAGTTAATGGGGGGGGGGGGTGCAAATGTAGTGTTAATGTATAGATCCCAGTTTGGTAGTGTAATTGTCAGTAGTTGCGATGTATGTTTCTTCAGGATTCTGATGATTATTTGCGACCCTCCAGCTACATGGAATAACCACCAGACCTTTACTTTTATGTTCAGATGCTGCCATCCTATTTTTCTTTGTCTTTCCTTAGTGTAACCTTCCATTTGTTTCTTGACTTTCTTGATAGCCACACTCGGCTAAAACCTGTCTTATATGTTTTTGTAATTTGATTTGAACAGAGACGAGGGAATCTACAATCTAAGTCATCTTTCAACAAAGGTCTTAAATCCAAGCTAAAAGGAGCAGATATTGGCTGCTGGCTCTAACTATTACATAGTTGTCTTTATTTCGGCTACTCAGCGTTTAAACTAACTCGTAACTTAATTACTTAGCTGTTTGTAAAATTTACTAAAATTTTGGAAATTCTAGTCAATATTGCCGTGATAGCATGTGCAAATATAACATGTGCATTATTTTATGTGAAAACAATTACTGATTTGCACGCCTCACAAAGGCATGTAACCAGGATACAGCAACATCTGCCTTTTCGCCTTTGTTTGTCACATCGTGCTGTAGAACACTGGTGTAAAACGGTGTATATGCAGCCGTTGTTATTAACTTAAAGGCTACAAAATACAAGTGATTTCTGTAAAATGACGTACAAGGGGCATAATATATCGGTGTACTACATGTATAGCTTACATGAATAAAGAAAACGCTACTGTCAAAATGCAGTGATACCCTTTAACAAGGAATCGGATATTAACATTTGCAGAGTATATTTTGTGGGAGCTGAGAGTACACCAGACACACCAAATTGCATTCTGAATACGAGAAATGTCCTTCTGATATCAAATAATTTAGATTTTTTTTTAATTCGTGATATAATACGAATTTTATGGCAAATTATAACAATTTACATTTTTCATATTTTTGATATTCAATAGTCCTAGAAATATGTTTAAAGTGTATGTAACTGGGAGAAAAAGCCGTCTATCATTCGAAACTTTTGACCTTTTGTATTGAAGATATACATTTTTATCCAAAAAGATCTAAATATTTTACAATTGTATTTTAATTTTAATAATTGGTTATAAAATAGAATTGAATTTCCTATTGGTAGCCTAGTGTGCGATGGCGTTAAGGGCTTTATATGCAGATGAGGCGGGAAGTTCGATAGCTGGGGTAATAGCGTAGGTGATTCACTGACGGATTTCACCACGACGAAAAAGGTCATACTAAATTTGCAGGAAAGAACTACCGGTACCTTGGGAACTCACCCTTGGATTTAACTTTGGTTTATAGCAAGGTTGAAATAATGGTCATGTCTCGGTTGTTTGATGGGATCATTTATTAGTTTTTCAAACAAAACATCATGTACAACCAAATTGTAGGCTTAAACAGCTAAAAGTGATATCATGCTAATGTATAAAGATGCTTTAAAGTCGTTCTCAACTTTAATTTTCCCTCTTTTTCAAAATTATTCACTTTTATACTATTTTAAAAGCTTTTTAGGATATAAAATGTATCTATTAATGACAAAATTCGTGGCGCTATTTAGTTACCGGAAATTACTCTTTCAAATAATTCCTTTTATGTTTTGATAAAATATGTTTATAGAAATGCCTTGTTGCTTATTTCACCTATTCAAGCTATTTTAATGGCAGTATTAATTACCTAACCCTTGCAAAGAAAGAAATATGATTTAGGATAAATAGCGCCATCTATAGTTTGCATTTAGTTAATAATGAAGCCAATTCTATTCCAATACATCAAACAGCTGTAATTACGTGAGCTAATTATTCTCTTTACAGATACATGCATGCTTATGAGGGTCTGGGGAAGGAAAGGATGGCGAGTAAATAGTTTTGACTGAATATGGGTGGAAAGTTGTGTAGAGTATCTGAGGACAGGAATTGATGGAGAGGCTTGGGACATGAGCGGAGATATTAGGACAGTTTGATAATTTGATAGTTTTCTTGTACCAGCTTATCAAGCGCCTGAATGAATCAAATTAAACTACCTGTATTGTCTGTAAATGATTGTTTGATTGTTTTCAACTCTCTTTCATAATTTTCTTGTATTTCCTTTAATTCTCTAGTAGGTGGACCGTAACAACAAATATAAATTAATCTCAACCGATTCAGAATGCTATCTTTGATTATATGGAAGATGCACAGGTTGGTTCATGATGATTTCATACCAGAACCTACAGGGCTATCTTATCATCTTGTCTTGTTCTTAATGTTAACTTTGATTATATGGAAGATGCACACGTTGGTTCATGATGAGTTCATACCAGAACCTACAGGGTATCTTATCATCTTGTCTTGTTTTTAATGTTAACTTTGATTATATGGAAGATGCACAGGTTGGTTCATAAGATATTCTTAAGTATTATATTGTTTAAGTGATGAAAAGGTGAGGATTTGCAAAATCGTTGTTGAAATTTTGTCAAAATCGAATTCTTATGAACAATTATTACTATTAAATTGTTTGTATTTTGGTAATTCAAATAAATATTTTTTTTATTATTATTATTATTGTAGCGGAACCGGCCTTCGGTATAAGTAGTAGCGATTGGCAAAGCAAGGCTTAGAATGTTTGTGGATGTACGGACCATATCGTACCTGACACTGGTAAATGAAATACTCTCTCACATACACAGATTTGAGAACAATTGGCTCAACACCTTTATTGGGCTTCGGGCTGATCCAAGATCGAAGTGGAATCAGGAGCGGAGAGCGGCGGTTTGGATGCTTAGAAGAGAGGGAGAGCTAATTATCTAGTCGCCAACCAACTGCACTCACGGGTACAGACGAACTGGCCACACTTGGTCTGAATGACTCGAACAGACGGTCCGGCCCGGGCGCACTGGCCCGGCCGACCTGGCGTACTGGCCAACTGGCCAAGAGTGCTCTTGCACTCGGCTTATATAGCCAATGAAACCACGTGACTGAAGGAGGCCCTCTCTCGTCGACATCCATTTCCGCCACACACTCCCCTCCCCAAACCGATACGTCCCGGATCGTACATAGTCGGGCCAGGGCGGAAAATGGGCGGTGATTGTATTTCAGAGCTGATCAAATCACACGCAACTGAATCGTTCCGACTCAGGAAGGATTGATCACTTACGCCTACTCGGAGCGGGGATCACAAAAAGAGCCAGGCAACGACATGCAAGAGCATGCGGGAGGATACGAACATGGAACGAGATCAGCCATGATCGTGCATTACCCTCACCGGTACTCATACACATTGCTCCCAGATTCAATCGGTGCTCCGCCGGGTCCAAAATCCGGAGTAAATGATGTTTCCTTAAAAACTATCATCGTTATATTAAAAGATACTCTTCAACACTTTACAACATATAAACATGTGGGAAAATTAACTGAGTTTTCCGAAATATCTCTAACAAGTAATTTGGCATATCCAAAACATATTATCACCAACTTTAAACTTACTTGTTGTCATGCTTTGTGATGTTGAATTGTTAAACAAAGCAGTTCTACATAACTTCACAGCATGTATTATTATATGCTGGTAACCTTTATGACATTATAGTTAAAAATCCGGAGTCGCCTTAAAAGAACTGTATCATTGCTCCGGTACAAAGCATTATCGCTGGCTATTAATACCAATTATCAAAACATAATGTTTTACTGCCACGATTACATGTGTATTTAGTTCACACACAAATAATAGGAGCAACCATTTACTCTTTCACGGAGCCATCACATCAAAGAAAGAGCCGGCCAGTGACGAGCAAGAACACAGGAGGAGCCATCATAGATCGAACATATATGACAGGCTAACGATCCTCGCTAGTGCACATACCACTCACCGGTAGACTCCCCCTCCGATCCGACGAATCCCCATCCGGAGCAAACAATGTATCCTATTATCATTTAAAATCAATCATATCCTACAAAATCAACCTGATTAGTTGTTCAAATAAAATGCATGTTCATGCTCCTATATATAATTTACAAAATAGTACAACATAAAAAAAATCTGTACATGTTGCAACTGCTCTTCATCAGAATCCACACAATATAATGTTGCCTTTAACGTCTTTATCCAGATTTTACTTAGTAATTTGACTGATTATTCAAAATTTCGGAATGATTGATTAACCAATATGAATGATTGTGCATCATCAACATCTCACTTACGGTAGCATTCCATCCATTCCTAGATGCTTTCAGGAATCACCGGAGCAGCGGAAGGGCCCATACAGCGAAATGCAACGACATGGGAAGACTCCGACAAATCCTCAACCAATGCCCATACATGACACCAGGGATCACAACCGATGATCCAACAATTCCCGGCATCCGGAATAAATGTTTCACCACCATGCACCATCAAAGCATTACATCGCGATTACATGTGTGCGATGTTGACATTTCACATCACACACAAATACTACTGTAGGAGTAACCATTTACTCCTTTACGGAGCCATCGCATCAAAGAAAGAGCCTGCCAGTGATGAGCAAGAACACAGGAGGAGCAATCATAGGTCGAACATCTATGACAGGCAAACGATCCTCGTGCACATACCCTCACTGGCAGACTCCCTCTCCGATCCGACGGATCCACAATCCGGAGCACAATCCGGAGCTTTTGTGGGAATCATTTCTAAATCCAAACTTCAAAGCTACTGTTGAAGTAAAATAAACTAGTGTGTTTAACAGCGTCAAAGAAAAGCTACGCCTCACATTTACATAAACTTGCTCCGAAATTCCGGAGTATTAAAAGAGCAAAATTTTTGCTGGATCATTTTTCATTGTTAAATTAAAATGTTTTAAGAATCAAGAATTATTATAACATTGTAAAATTACCTAATGTTATAATTTGAAATGTGAAGATGGGATGAATTATGACCGGAATGCCTGATGGATGATGTCAGGACGGATGATTGAATGAGATGAAAATGTAATGGATAAATGAAAATGGACAATGAAAATGCACAATCATAAGAAATTTAGAACATTTTACCACTATTTTACCACTTAAAAACATTACATCATTTGTTCGTGCAAATTTGGCAATCACAAATTAATTCACAGTAATATTCCCCGGAGTTCTTGCTTGTTTCAACTTCTCCGCCGGAGCACAGGAATCATTTGGTCGGAGCTACTTCTCCGGATGCACAATAATCATTCTCGCCGGAGCAACTAAACATAACACTCCTGTTGTTTCCACACTACACATATTCGCATGTGTTGGAGGCTCACCTCCAGTGTGCAGAATTATCAGATTAAAAGCAGTTGTCGGCTCACCCTCAAAGTGCAGAGCTACATGTACATCGTATCATGTACTCATCTACATAAGAATACCGAAGCCTACTCCGGCATGCACCTTGTCACCTCCAAGTCTGCATTATAATCACGGGATTTGTCTACACGCTGTCACCTCCAAAGTCTTCGCTGCAAGATTGGGTAAGCTGTTGCATCGAATTCACAATGCTGCTCCGTTGGATTTGGATTTCTGCTTCGTTAGATTCAGATCCCTGTCCTTGCGCTTCACACTGCCAAAAACTAAAACTACAAAATTAATTCTCTCTGGTCCCATTCCATTTCGGACTCTGCTCCGACCACGGCATCTCAATTTCCTCGTGGGAGTCTACATCACTGACTCCGACCACAGCATTTCAATTTCCTCGTGGGAGTCTCCTGCATCACTGCTCCGACCACGGCAACTCAATTTCCTCGTGGGAGTCTGCTACATCACTGCCTCGACTACAGCAACTCAATTTCCCCGGAGTCTCTTTATTTCAAGTTAATTAACTCAGCAATGGCTACTTGTGAAGGAGGACTAGTTTTATTCTTCCGCTCGCTATCAGCATGCAAAAATCCGGCGACAAAGTTCATCTGCTACAGTTCCAATTAATGTATTCCGATGATTTTCCCTGATTTCACAATTATTGTTCTAACCATTCCAATCACTTTAACGAGTTCTATCGGATCCGGAGCAACTATGTCTCGGAGACACGGTGCGCCGGATTTCCGGAGCTTCGTAGGGTTTGAGTCTATCAACTTCGCACTCCATAGTTCTCTCTGCTAAACACTTGTCCACCAATCTGATATGTGAATACTTGCATGTCCACTGTCACGGAGATCCCACCGCTGGCACCAAATGTAGCGGAACCGGCCACTGTGCGCCGGAACTTCCGGAGCTTCCAAGTTCATCAGACAGATAAATCCCACCGCTGCCACCAAATGTAGCGGAACCGGCCTTCGGTATAAGTAGTAGCGATGGGCAAAGCAAGGCTTAGGATGTTTGTGCATGTACGGACCATATCGTACCTGACACTGGTAAATGAAATACTCTCTCACACACACAGATTTGAGAACAATTGGCTCAACACCTTTATTGGGCTTCGGGCTGATCCAAGATCGAAGTGGAATCAGGAGCGGAGAGCGGCGGTTTGGATGCTTAGAAGAGAGGGAGAGCTAATTATCTAGTCGCCAACCAACTGCACTCACGGGTACAGACGAACTGGCCACACTTGGTCTGAATGACTCGAACAGACGGTCCGGCCCGGGCGCACTGGCCCGGCCGACCTGGCGTACTGGCCAACTGGCCAAGAGTGCTCTTGCACTCGGCTTATATAGCCAATGAAACCACGTGACTGAAGGAGGCCCTCTCTCGTCGACATCCATTTCCGCCATATTATCTTAACAAAGAGAGCTATATCATCAGCATAATCCAAATCAGTCAACTGTTCTTCTGGATATCTTGAACTCCTCATTGGCAGCAGGATTATTCCTTTGTTATTTTCATCAAATGCCCTCTTCATGATGAAGTCAGTGGCTAAGTCCTTTCGGACTCCATTGATGATCTTGAACCAGCTTCTACCTTCACTGCACAAGTCCCGATATAAATTCCATAATGATGTTGATTATCTTGGAAGGGGTCCGTTGATGCGGAGGATCTCCCAAAGGGAAGGCCTGTGCACTGAGTCAAATGCCTTGAAGTCAATGAAATTGATGAGGCACGGTAGCTGTTGGTGCAAGCACTTCTCCATGATCTGGTTTAGGACTAAAGACTTGGTCTTGTCAAGAACGGCCTTTTCTGAAGCCTGCCTAGTTGTCTCAATAATAAATAAATAAATAAATAAATAAATAAATAAATAAATAAATAAATAAATAAATAAATAAATAAATAAATAAATAAATAAATAAATAAATAAATAAATTAATTAATTAATTAATTAATTAATTAATTAATAAACAAAACATTTAAGAAAGACAGACAGAAAGAAAGAATGATATAAAGAAAGACAGAAAGAAAGAACGAAAGAAAGAAAGAAAGAAAGAAAGACAGAAAGAAAGAAAGAAAGAAAGAAAGAAAGAAAGAAAGAAAGAAAGAAAGAAAGAAAGAAAGAAAGAAAGAAAGAAAGAAGGAAGAAAGAAAGAAACTAATAACAAAATTAAATTAAATGAATAAATAATAAATTAATTAATTAATAAAAAAAAGAAAGAAAGAAAAAAAAAAGAAAATCATGTACCACCAACACCTTAAAAGACTCACCACTTCTGTAAAATGCATGCAAGTCATCAAGCACCATCTCAACAAGTATTCTATAGATGGAAAAACACAGACTCCCTACAAAGACTGCCTACAAAGAAAAGCAAATCAATCAAGGTGGAACGGAGTCAGAGAACTTGAACAAAGAGAGCGATATCTGATACTGAATGAGATGTGCAGAGGTCAAACAGACAGAGCAGGCCTTGGTTTCAAAAAGAACCAGAAACTGTTAAGAGACATGAAACCCCAAGAACACAGGAAATGCCTCACTAGTCTGGTAAAAGACGTAGATGAAGATGACATGCTTGTGTACCTCTATGGCTGCGCCAAACAAGGGCAATGGCTCAGATGGGACTCTGCCATGCAAGTAGATACATCTAGCTCCTTTATGTATGGACACCAGAGCTCCTATCTTTCCATGTCAATGCCATCCACGACCAACTTCCATCTGCAGCTAATTTGAGACTCTGGGGAAAGACCAACCTCGGATCCTGCCATTTATGTCATCATAATAACTGCACTCTATTCCATATCTTAAATGGATGTAACTATTCTCTGCAGAGTGGTCGATACAACTGGAGACATGATCAGACACTGAAAGCTGTAGCAAATGGCATAATGCCCTTCATTGAAGAGGTAAATCAGAAGTCGAACACCCCTCCAGAAGATACCCACTATATGACTACTATCAAATTCCGCACTGCAGATGGTGTAACCTACCGGAATCAAGCACTGCCTCTTCCAAAAAGGGACTCAACAAACCTGTTACAGAAGGTCAATGACTGGAAATTTCTGATGGATGAGGAACATAAGCAAGTAGTATTTCCTCCCATAATCACAGAGACTGCAAAACGTCCTGATATTGCAATCTATTCTGAAAGAACCAAAACAGTTATCATCATTGAGCTTACAGTCCCAATGGAAGAAAACCTGTCAAATGCCAATGCAAGAAAGAAAAGCAAATACCAATATCTTGTAGCCGACTGCGAAAATAGGGGATGGTGTACGCACTACTTCCCAATTGAAATTGGAAGCAGAGGTATTTACAACACATCGCTGACAAAATGCATCGCTGCTCTCGGAGTACCAAGTGGAAAGAGACGTAGCATCACGGATGTGGCTTCTAAAACCGCACTCAGAACCAGCTATCTATGTGATATGGTTATGCCGTCAAAGCAAAGCATTGCGACAGATAGACCTGATTCAAAGCTGGAAACCGTCTCCATGTGAAGATAAAGAAGACGAACCAGCACAAGACACTCAGACCTAAATATGCCAAGTGACACTTATAAATATTCCTCAACGACACTTTTCATAGCTGTACACTAGTCCTGCCTGCTGCCTTACATCACCCCGGGTGGACCGTTGCAACGGTGTGGCACTTGCTTGTGTAACAAGCTGACTTTGTTCGTGTGTTAGTTAGACCGCAACAAGGTGATTTTTCCAATTTTATCATCTTCCAAGAGAGAAATACACCAGGAGTGCTCATCTTAAGAAGGGTGAAATTAGACTCCAAAGATGACCGCGCTGGTGATCTCTGATGATGGTTTAATTAAATCTATCTCTGAGGAAGCGTGACGGTTGTGCGCACTTAAAATCGATTTAACCCACCAGAGTCTGGTCCTAAGTCCAGAGACCTCAGAGAATCAATTGATGCCTACCCAAGACAAGGAGATATGCAGTTCAAGAAATGCTTCCCAAGACACCTTCAAAGAGGCATTATAATGGAATGCTCATCTGTATAAGGGTGAAATAAGGCTCCGAAGGTGACTGCGCTGGTGCTCTACCAATGAATTACTTCTCTTTCAAACTGACCACAAAAATAACAAAACAACTAAATTATATATATATATATTCTTTTTGTGTATAAAATGCCAATGTAAGGAAGTTGAGAATCACTCATTTAAAAACGAGACTAGTCAATGATCGAAAATTGGCAAGAGCAAAATTATGAAAAGTGAGGGGCACAGACGGTACCTGCTTCGAGTAATAACCTTGTTATAAAACTTTAACCTTGCTCTATTAAATTAGGAATTCTTTCGCTGAGAGATTCCTAATTATATACTAATAGCCTATATAGTGAAACCTTATCTTGGTTTCTAAAGAGAAGTATTTATACATAACCAAAGTCACGCTTTTTGGTTAGTAATATTCAAAACTGTGAATATCAAAGCAAAATATTATACCAATCATATCGGTCTTTTTGTAATGTTCGGTGGCTCTGAAAAGAGCTGTTCATTCTGCGGTTCGGAAACCTTTTTCTGTCTCTTTTACAGAAACTTTAATATTATGGTTAAAAAATCTATTTCAACCTTATTTATGGTAAAACTGTGAGTCCTTTCATGGACTCGAGTTTGATATCAAGTCCAGACTAGGAGCCGATACCGATTGATGAAAACCTGACTTGGTTTCAATCTTGAGGATGGTGACTGTGAGTCCTCTCCTGGGCTCTCCTGGGCTTTGATGACGAGTCCTGACTAGGACCCGACACAGAATGATGTTTCCTACTGAAAACATCGCTATTTATCATATATCTGCTGCACTCTCATTGGTCGGTAAACCGGGATGCCTAAATGGACGGTTAGATTGACCAATCGCGGAGTTCGCTAAAATGGCCAATCAGAGACGCTGCTGTTTACGTAGAATCGGCTAACATCTTAGCATCATTTTCAATGGTAGGCTTACCATTCATATATAAAAAAACCCTTTTATCTGCGGTTTTCATTAATCATTATGACATTCAGAACTTTGAATATCTTAAATTTAAATCGCCCTTACCAAAATGGAGAAACCTATACTTAATGCGTACGCACAACATCACTTTAAAACATATAGGCCATATTTAAACTTAAAAACACTATAAATTATTCTTATTATAAGTAATAACTATTACTTATATACAGAGGTTGATTAAATGTAAGCCCAGAATACATTGCAGCCACTGACAGCATGTTTGAAAAACACATGCTGGGCTCCTGCTGTGCATGGTCAAGGTTGTTATACAACAAGATAAGCTATGCGTCTGCATGCATGCATGTGCAAGAAAACTTGGCTGGTTCCACCTTCTTTTCCCAAGCATATAAAATATCTATCATTGTTTTAAAAACACACGACTTTTTAACTTTCTTGGTAGCAATGTATCAACAAACATTACCCGTACCCAATTATCAATTCAAAACATAAAAGTCGTGATGAATATTCTATCAAAAATACTGGTTCTTATTTTGCACATAAATTTGAATGTGAAATGGTGTTGAAATGGCTCCTTTATTACATTGCACCTAATATCATACTGCATGCTGGGATTACATTGATTTTTAGATAAAAATCCATGCCGACAGGCTTGGATAAAAAATCATACAGTTAGCTAGACAATCCTGTTTCGATCCTCAAGGGATCTCATCAATAGCACTGTTAAGGTCTATATCTGACCTATGCACCAATTACATAATTTTACATCAAACATGTCAAAAACAATATTGCTATTAACTAGTGAACATATTTTTCGAACTAAGTCAGTCAACACGTATTTGACTGTGAACATATTTTCAACTTTTCAACACTACCACCGGACCACTCTCGTCAATTTCCAGTATAGTCCCTGGTGGATTCTTCGGGAGTAATTTCTACAAGGTACAAGGTATAAGGTACAATGGTACAGGACGCACCATTAGATATTATCGGGGGGCTAGTTTGGGTCAGGCCGAATTTTTTTTTCTTTTTTGACTTTTGAAGCAAATTTTTTTTTTCGCCGCCTTTGGCGGTGAAGTTGTCTTTTTTCAATTTTAATGTATACCTTTATACAGAGCTGGGTAGGGGAAAAAATTTTTTTTTTCACTCATCAGTGAGGCAAATTTTTTTTTTTTTACTCATCAGTGAGGCAAAATTTTATTTTTTTACTCATTGGTGAGGCAAAACTTTTTTTTCAAAAAATCCCTAGCCCCCCGATAATATCTAATGGTGCGTCCCTACATACTATTGGATTCAGCTTGGCAAATAAGTTTTCCCAACACTGGTTTCACTGTGAACATATTTATTGGATTCAACTTGGAAACAAAAGTGTTTGAATGTGAACATATTATTGGATTCAACTTGGTAATAATCTCAACACGTGTTTGAATGTGAACATATTATTGGATTAAACTTGGCAAATAATCTCAACACGTGTTTGACTGTGAACATATTATTGGATTCAACTTGGGATATCGCATCCATTTACATAAATGTCGGACGTTACTGATGATTCATGATTTAGACCAGGGATTTAGATATGGCTAAACGGGCAAGGTTGTGTTTCCTCTTGATAGCATTATCATTCATTGCTATTGTCTCTCAACTGATCATCTTATTATTGACGAAGAGTATTAATATATCCCCAGGAGTGTCAGCAGTTGGGCAGAGTGATCAAGTAGTACTAGGTTCAGGTAAGGGAGACTGAACTATTTTAGGGCGGGCTGAAGTCGGCCCGGTAACCTTTAAAATTTACCGACCCGTCTATTAATACCATTTTGGCTTCAGAATCGGTTAAAAAAGTCAATTTATCAATAATGCTCAATCAGGGTCCGGTTTTGCCGGCAAAGTGGCAAAAAACTGGTAAACTATTGAAAAGTAACACAGTAACCCATAAACAGTAACAAGCAACCTTTAATGAACCAGACAACATATTGCTTTGTCTCGTCACGTTGTTATGATAACAATGATCAAGTTATGACCACAATATCTGTGTTATGACACATTCAGTTACGTGTACTAGTGACTAAAGCAATATGCAGACTCCGCGTATTACAGGCTGAGTCAAAAAGAAGTAAACTCATGTTTGAGGGCTGTAACTCCAGATCTGCAAGGAATCTGCTAAAAATAAAAATACCACTGGAAAGAGCAGATTCCACACGTTTAAATAAATAAATGAATTGTTGCAATTAATTGCTTACAGCAAACTAAAATATACTCATTTGAATACAATCACCCATTTTTGTAGCTGCACAAGGCTGATTGATTTTCATCCATTTCAATTTCGACAAATCAGCAAAGTGCTAACAGGATTTATTGTTGAAAAGACAACTTTTGCTTTTAATTAATATTCAACAAAGTCCATGACGGTACTATAGTTTGTAGGGATACCAATTCAAGTCTTTACGAACGATTGGGGAATGTTGGGTAAAGGATTGAGCTGATATTTGGTCTTGCTGTAACGCATATCTCAGAGGATGATTTAAGGAAGCCCCATCATGCACTGCAAAAGTGTTATCACTAGAGTTTCAACTGCCACTTAACTTCTAAAATCCCATTGAACTCTGTGCAAAACATGTTGTTTTAGAATTGTGCGTGTGTCATTATTACTTGGTCGATTTCAGAACAAAAGTGATGTGTGTTTAAAGGATAATTAACACCTTCTGTAGATAACATAAAATGTGAAATCGACTAGCATCTTCACAGCGTTTTTTATGTAAATATAACTGTACAAATTCAAATTAAACCATGCACGTGCAGTACGTCTATATGCAGTGGGCGAGTAGTGGTGTCATGTTCGCTCACACAGCTATGCTAACCGCAAGTAACATAGTGGAATGTTGGGAAGTGCTTAAATCATCCTCTGCGCATATCTATTACCAATGTTCACATGTGATCTAGCAGTTCGTGGTCTGCCTGAAGCTTCCGGTGCTGCGCGATGATCCCGTTGCCATGAAAAACCAGTGGTTCATCACGTTTTGATCGTGACAGAGTCGTAGTATACTATGATATCATGGTGATAGTACTTATATACACTCGGTGTGCATTGAGGTTAATTTGCATGTTGGTATTTTCGTATTTGCATAATGTTAGGAGAAAATAACCCGTTCATTTGATGAAGGTATCCAAGGCTGTATTTAACAGATTGGTACTGGCGTCTGCTCCGGATTGATACTTGCATGGGATCTGTGTTTAGGGCTTAGGGGGCTCTCATTTTCTTCGGAAAGGGGGTGGGTCCCAATTATACGGAGGGGGGGGGCGGGGGAGGTTTTAAAGAAAAACAAATTGATGACCAAAATATAGAGAGTCACAAATGACCACAGATAGTGTGTTTAATTTATTCAAAAGACTGATTTCAATAAAATTTTAGCGTAGGAGTAAGTAGGTGTATCGGTGGGGGGGGGGGGTCGCAATTTCATTGACGCTCACTTTTTGTAAATTTTTTTCCTTCAAATACAAAGAAAATTCTAACCATAGGTGGTATAATATTTAGGCCTACTTTCGTTTGTTTGTTTAAATGGTCGTTCCGTGCGAGACACGCTTGGGTCTTGATATGACCAAGCTCAAACAAAATGTTGAAGCCAGGCTAAAGAGCATTGGCCTACAGAAAAATAGGAGGCACGTGTGTTTTGGGCATCTTGCAATATTATACTTCATAAAAGGCACAGAAAAACAATAGGAAAACGGTGGCAAATAGTATGCACAATTTCCTGCTCGCTGTTGTCACGTTTTTAGACAATATTTCTGTGTTTTTTAAACTATGCCACAGAATTAAGCCTATGCGGTTTCCAAATTCCAAAATGATCTGGCCTGTCATTGTGTGTCAGGTAATGGATGGGGGCATTTTAAAGGTACGCGGCCCTACATGGGTTTCAGGGGTTGGTTTGGAGTTTAAAGGGTACATGTTGGAGTTGCGTAGATGTCATGGGGTTTAAGGGCATGTGTTGTGGTTTACAGCTACAGGTACAGGTTGGGGATTTAGGGCAGGGCCTTCATATTGGGGTTTAAGGGTAGGCCTACAGGTTGGGTTTGGGTTTGGGTTTTAAAGGCAAGCCTGACTTTAGGTTAGAGTTTTAAAGGTACATATGTTGGGGTTAGGCCTACGTATAGGTCTACAGTTTGGGGACAAGGGCCTACATGTTGGGGTTTAGGGAAGGGTAGGCCTACAGGTTGGGTTTGGGTTTAAAGGGCAGGTCTGACTTGTGGGAGTTTTTAAGGTACACGTACATGTTGGGGTTTAAGGGTAAATGTTGGGCTCTAAGGGTATGCCTACGTTTGGGGGTTAAGGGTACGTGTCGGGGTTTAAGGGTACATGCGGTTGGGCTTTAAGGGTACATGTTTGTATGTTGGGTTTCAGGGACTGGTTGGGGTTCAGGTTGGGTTTAAGGATAGGCCTTGGCCTACGTGTTGGGGTTTAAAGGTGCAGTTTGGGGAATAATGGTACCTACGTGTTGGGGTTTAAGGGTAGGCCTACAGGTTGGGTTTGGGTTTAAAGGGTAGGTCTGACTTGTTGGACATATAGGTACATATAGTTTGGGGACCAGGGCCTACATGTTGGGGGTTAAGGAAGGGTACAGGTAGGTTGGGTTTGGGTTTAAAGGTTAGGGCTAACTTGTTGGGAATTTTAAAGGTACATGTTTGGGTTTAAGGGTAAGTGTTGGGGTTTAAGGTTAGTCCTGCGTTTTGGAGGTTAAGGGTACGTGTTAGGGTTTAAGGGTACAAGTAGTTAGGCTTTAAGGGTACGTGTTTGTTGGGTTTAAGGGTACTGTTTGGGGTTTAAGGTAATTCAGGTTGGGTTTTTAGGGTACGGATTCTAGGTTTAATGGCATGTTGGGGATGGGCTGGGTTTTCATTTGTATCCATCAATTTTGTTTGTGGTAGTCATAGTACTTCCATTGGCCTCCAAACACCCATTATTGATCTGATATATTGCTTCCTTCTTGAATGCCTGTCTTTAACAAGTTTGGATGGTCACTTTCTCTTTGAATTTCAATTAACAATACATTCCACATTTATTTATGAAATGTTTGTAATTTAAACCAAAATTCATGACTTTTCAAGGCAGTACAGGACACGCATTATGAAAGCACAAGCCTTACGAAACTACAATGCTGAAAGTGGTTTTGGAATAACATAATTATTTTTGATTTAGCAAACACATAACACATTTTATGATTTAGAATTAATTATTTGTGAAGATTTCATGATAGTGACCCAATAGTGATGTCAAAAATAGACATATCACATCCAGTCTCCTCCCTGAACTTTTCCATGATTTTTGTGCCTTTTTCAAAAAAAAAAATATGTCATGAATTTTGCCGACATATTGCAACACTGGTGAATATATTTATAACCCTGATGATAGTCATGATACCTGGTAAGAGACAGTAAAACATGCAATAATTACACTGGCTAATGTTTAATTTCTCTCTTGAACTGTTTATTATTATAGCATCATAATAGAACACTTAAAATTGAAATACTAAAAGTTACATAATTTCTCGTTTACATACAATAATAGCAATCATGTACTTGTGCAATTATTAGAACCACTCAACCATCTGTTTTTATGCATGTCACAATATACATACACATGCAATTTACTAACAATATTTTCTTTGTTCCCATCAAACAAATTTGGTTTGGTACACAAACTCAGTCAAGTAATAGATAACTTTATTTTTCTATAAATGATATTTAATGTAACTGGTATGTTTTCAATTGACTATGATTTATATTTTCATTTAATTTATTATATTTAAGGGGTACTACACCCTGCCCAATTTTGTGCCTATTTTTGCATTTTTCTCAAAAATTATAGAGCATTGGTGACAAGTAAGATATGTATATTATAGGGGCAAGGACTACAACTGCTACACTGGAAATTTTATTTCAGCACAGACAACAGTTGTGGAGTTACAGTCACAAATGAGGGAAAACCAATATTTTATCAATAAATCAATAACTACTTGCCTTGAGTTGCTGAATTTTCAGTGCAGTAGTTGTAGTCCTTGCCCCTATAATATACATATCTTACTTGTCACCAATGCGCTATAATTTTCGAGAAAAACACAAAAAAAAAAAAAAAAAATTGGCTAGGGTGTAGTACCCCTTAAAGGGACTGTGCATTCTCAGATATGCATAATGGGCTAGTATTCAGTTGAAATCCACAGGGAGTATATTTTTCAAATGTAACTGCCTAACTGGTCAGGGTTTATCATTTTGAAACCCATACTCCCCTCTGTATTATGGCTTTACCTATATCTTCCACAGCTGGAGTGAGTATTTCAAATGAAGTTACCCAATGGTTTATTCTATTCAAAACTCATACTCCCTCTTTGAAAGACTTTAGCTAAATCTTCCACAGGGGTAGTGTCATTTCCACCCCATTTGCATGATGTTTTTTGGGAGGGTTAAAATGGCAAAACTATTGCTTAGATATATATTAAAAAATAAATCAAGAAATATCAAGAAATAATTGCAAATTTTCATTTATGAAACTTGCAAATCTAAGCTAAACTTATTTAACATTCGGCCGAAAATTCTGCCCAAAACATATAGTGTAAACCTTAACTCACCTCTAGGAAGATCAATTGCAAAACATCAGATGCCCTGACACCCGAACTCGCAGCCAATGGCTTCACATGTTCATTTACTTCATGAAGTTTGCACCATTCTTTAAAATATAAAACACAAAAAACATAAATGTTACATGTGGGTAAAATATAGAAGATTAAAATTGTGCTTTACAAGATACCCATGAACACCGCAACTTTGTCACAGGTGGGATAGGATAGTAAAGATGATTTGATTTAAACAATACAACATTCCCTTGTATACCACAACTTTGTCACAGGAGGGACAGGACACTAGAAATAATTTACATTATAGCACAATAGATAGTGTCCTGTTCCACCCATGATAAAGTTGTAGTATACATGGGAGTGTTGTATAGCTCAATGGAAATCATCTACAGTACTCTGTTCCACCCATGATAAAGTTGTAGTATACATGGGAGTGTTGTATAGCTCAATGGAAATCATCTATAGTACTCTGTTCCACCCATGATAAAGTTGTAGTATACATGGGAGTGTTGTATAGCTCAATGGAAATCATCTATAGTACTCTGTTCCACCCATGATAAAGTTGTAGTATACATGGGAGTGTTGTATAGCTCAATGGAAATCATCTACAGTACTCTGTTCCACCCATGATAAAGTTGTAGTATACATGGGAGTGTTGTATAGCTCAATGGAAATCATCTTTGTACTCTGTTCCACCCATGATAAAGTTGTAGTATACATGGGAGTGTTGTATAGCTCAATGGAAATCATCTTTGTACTCTGTTCCACCCATGATAAAGTTGTAGTATACATGGGAGTGTTGAATAGCTCAATGGAAATCATCTTTGTGCTCTGTTCCACCCATGATAAAGTTGTAGTATACATGGGAGTGTTGTATAGCTCAATGGAAATCATCTATAGTACTCTGTTCCACCCATGATAAAGTTGTAGTATACATGGGAGTGTTGTATAGCTCAATGGAAATCATCTTTGTGCTCTGTTCCACCCATGATAAAGTTGTAGTATACATGGGAGGGTTGTATGATAAAGTTGTAGTATACATGGGAGGGTTGTATGATAAAGTTGTAGTATACATGGGAGTGTTGTATAGCTCAATGGAAATCATCTTTGTGCTCTGTTCCATCCATGATAAAGTTGTAGTATACATGGGAGTGTTGTATAGCTGAATGGAAATCATCTATAGTACACTGTTCCACCCATGATAAAGTTGTAGTATACATGGGAGTGTTGTATAGCTCAATGGAAATCATCTTTGTGCTCTGTTCCACCTGTGATAAAGTTGCAGCCTAGTATACATGGGAATGTTGTATAGCACAGTGGAAATCATCAATAGTACTCTGTTCCACCTGTAATAAAGTTGTAGTATACATGGGAGTGTTGTCTAACACAATGGAAATCATCTATAGTGTTCAATTCCACCGGTGATAAAGTTGTAGTATACATGGGAGTGTTGTATATCACAATGGAAATCATCTATAATGCTCCGTTCCACCTGTGACAAAGTTGTAGTATACATGGGAGTGTTGTATAGCACAATGGAAATCATCTATAGTGCTCTGTTCCACCTGTGATAAAGTCGTAGTATACATGGGAGTGTTGTATAGCACAATGGAAATCATCTATAGTGCTCTGTTCCACCTGTGATAAAGTTGTAGTATACATGGGAGTGTTGTATAGCACAATGGAAATCATCTACATGTATAGTACTCTGTTCCACCTGTGATAAAAGTTGTAGTATACATGGGAATGTTGTATAGCACAATGGAAATCATCTATAGTGATAATATTGTTGTACACATGAGAGTGTGGTATACACATGTAGCACAATGGGAATCATGAACTTCAATGTCCTGTTTCACTTGTGAGCATGATAAAGTTGTGGCATACACTAGAGTGTTTATTCTAGTCTTTTGTTGCCTACTGAAAAGTTGAACGAAGATAATTTCTGTTTTCGGTTTCGGGAGTTATGTTAATTTCTGACATGAAAACGTGACATGAGAGAGTTGATGCTAATACAGACAAGAGAAGTGTCTAAATTTTATGGTCGTAAATTAGCGATAAATTGTACGGCTTCAATTGACTTGCGTAGGGTGTATAGGTACTTCCGCCTAGGCGGAGTGGCTCATGAAAAAAGCCCAGCATAGAAATATACACTAATCAGTGTTGCCACGAATTACGTATACTTGTTCGTGCAATCGCGAAAAAATAGGTCATATGATTATGTAGAGATGAAACGGGGAATTCTTTTCGTCCAAAATACACCTTAAAACTTGTGTGTCCGAGATAGTAACTCAGGGCCCGACTTAGTAACTCGGGTCCGAGATAGTAACTCAGGGCCCGACTTAGTAACCGGGGCCTCAACTCGGGACCCGAGATAGTAACTCAGGGTCCAAGATAGTAACTCGGGCCCCGACTTAGTAACTCGTTATCTGAGTTAGTAACTCGGGCCCGGATTTAGTATCTTGGGTCCAAGATAGGCCCGAGATAGTATCTCAGACTTAGTAACTCTGGGTCCAAGATAGTACTCTGGGTCCGAGATAGTAACTTGGGGCCTCGACTTAGTAACTCAGGGTCTAAGACAGTAACTCGGGGCCTCGACTTAGTAACTCGGTGCCTCGACTTAGTAACTCGGTGCCTCGACTTAGTAACTCGGGGTCCGAGATAGTAACTCGGGGCCCCGACTTATTAACTCGGGGTCAGAGATAGTAACTTGGGGCCTCGACTTAATAACTTGGGGTCTGAAATAGTAACACGGACCGCGAGATAGTAACTCGGGGTCCGAGATAGTAATTCGGGCCCCGGACTTTATAACTCAGGGTCCGGGATAGTAACTCGGGGTCAGAGATAGTAAGTCGGGGCCTCGACTTAGTAACTCGGGGTCTGAGATAGTAACACTGACCCCGAGATAGTAACTCGGGGTCCGAGATAGTAACTTGGGGCCTCGACTTAATAACTCGGGGTCTGAAACAGTAACACGGACCCCGAGATAGTAACTCGGGGTCTGAGATAGTAATTCAGGGCCCCGACTTAGTAACTCGGGGTACGAGGTAGTAACTCGGGGTCCGAGATAGTAATTCAGGGCCTCGACTTAGTAACTTGGGGTCTGAGATAGTAACTCGACCCCGACTTAGTAACTCGGGGTCTGAGATAGTAACTCGGGGCCTCGACTTAGTAACTCGGGGTCCGTGATAGTAACTCTGGGCCTCGACTTATTAACTCGGGTCTGAGATAGTAACACGCACCCAGAGATTGTAACTCGGGGTCTGAGATAGTAACTCGGGGCCCCGACTTAGTAATTAGGGGTTAGAGATAGTAACTCGGGGCCTCAACTTAGTAACTTGGGGTCTGAGATAGTAACACAGACCCCAAGATAGAAACCGGGGGCCGGAAAAAGAAACGCAGGCCTCGACTTAGTAACTCGGGTCTGAAATAATAACACGGACCCTGATATTGTAACTTGGGGTCCAAGATAGTAACTCAGGGCCCCGACGTAGTAACTGGGGGTCAGAGATAGTAACTCAGGGCCTCGACTTAGTACCTCAGGGTCCAAGATAGTAACTTGGGGCCTCAACTTAGTAACTTGGTATCTGAGATAGTAACAGAGACCCAAGATAGGAACTCGGGGTCCGAGATAGTAATTCGGGCCCCGACTTAGTAACTCGGGGTCCGAGATAGTAACTCGGGGCCTCGACTTAGTAACTCGGACCCTGAGTTACTATCTCGGGTCTGTGTTACTGTTTCAGACCCCGAGTTATTAAGTCGAGGCCCCAAGTTACTATCTCGGACCCCGAGTTAATAAGTCGGGCCCCGAGTTACTATCTCGGACCCCGAGTTAATAAGTCAGGGCCCGAGTTACTATCTCAGACCCCGAGTTACTATCTCGAGGTCAGTGTTACTATCTCAGACCCGAGTTACTAAGTCGAAGCCCAAGTTACTATCTCGGACCCGAGTTACTAAGTCGAGGCCCTGAGTTACTATCTCTGACCGCCAGTTACTACGTCGGGGCCCTGAGTTACCATCTTGGACCCGAGTTACAATCTCCGGGTCCGTGTTATTATCTCAGACCCGAGTTACTAAGTCGACGCCTGAGTTACTATCTCGGACCCTGGTTACTATCTCGGGGTCCGTGTTACTATCTCAGACCCCAAGTTACTAAGTTGAGGCCCTGAGTTACTATCTCTAACCCCCAATTACTAAGTCGGGGCCCTGAGTTACTATCTCGGACCCCGAGTTACAATCTCGGGGTGCGTGTTACTATCTCAGACCCGAGTTAATAAGTCGAGGCCCTGAGTTACTATCTCGGACCCCGAGTTACTAAGTCGAGGCCCGGTTTACTATCTCAGACCCCGAGTTACTAAGTCGGGGCCTGAGTTACTATTTCGGACCCCGAGTTACTAAGTTGGGGCCCTAAGTTACTAAGTTGGGGCCCCAAGTTAGTAACTCAGACCGAGTTACTATCTCGTTGTCCGTGTTACTATCTCAGACCCCGAGTTACTAAGTTGAAGCCCCGAGTTACTATCTCGGTACCCGAGTTACTAAGTTGGGGCCCCAAGTTACTAAGTTGGGGCCCCCAAGTTACTAACTCAGACCCCGAGTTACTATCTCGTTGTCCGTGTTACTATCTCAGACCCCGAGTTACTAAGTTGAGGCCCCGAGTTACTATCTCGGACCCCGAGTTATTATATCTCTGACCCCAAGATATTAAGTCGGAACCCTGAGTTACTATCTAAGGGCCCCGTGTTATTAAGTCGGGGCCCGAGTTACTATATCAGACCCTGAATTAGTATCTCGGGACCTTGAGCTACTATCTCGGATCCCAAAGTAGTATCTCGGGGCCCTGAATTACTATCTCGGACTCCGAGTTACTAAGTCGGGCCCCCGGCTTACTATCTCGGACCCTGAGTTACTATCCCGGACCCCGAGTTATAAAGTCGGGGGCCTGGATTACTATCTCGGACCCCGAGTTACTATCTTGGGGTCCGTGTTACTATTTCAGATACCAAGTTACTAAGTTGAGGCCCCAAGTTACTATCTCAGACCCGAGTTACTAAGTCGAGGTCCGTGTTACTATCTCAGACCCGAGTTACTAAGTCGAGGCCCGAGTTACAATCTTGGACCCCGAGTTAATAAGACGAGGCCCCGAGTTACTATCTCGGACCCCGAGTTACTAAGTCGAGGCCCCAAGTTACTATCTCAGACCCAGAGTTACTAAGTCGGGGCCGAGTTACTTAAAGTCGAGTTACTATCTCGGGGTCCAAGTTACTGTTTCAGACCCCGAGTTACTAAGTAATTAAGGGCCCAGGGTGTAGACATCACCCTGGGTGTAGACATAATTATTGCACAGTCCCTATAGTATTGTGTTGTCGTGGATACATGGTAGTTGATAAATTACTCGATCAAATCATTTGGATAACGGGGTACTACACCCCTGCCCAATTTTGTGCCTATTTTTACATTTTTCTCAAAAATTATAGAGCATTGGTGACAAGTAAGATATGTATATTATAGGGGCAAGGACTACAACTGCTACACTGGAAATTTTATTTCAGCACAGACAGCAGTTGTGGAGTTACAGTCAAAAATTAGGGAAAACCAATATTTGATCAATAAATCAATAACTACTTGCCTTGAGTTGCTGAATTTTCAGTGCAGTAGTTATAGTCCTTGTCTCTATAATATACATATCTAGGCCCTATATCTTACTTGTCACCAATGCACTATGATTTTTGAGAAAACACAAAAATAAGCAAAAAAATTGGCTAGGGGTGTAGTACCCCCTTAAACATAACCCAACATCTACAAGAAATCTATAGACTAAAATTTGCATGCATGCGCATATCAACCTAACCGTTTTACTCCTCTAGGACTGTTGGGCAGTATCAAGATCAAGATGATGTGCAAATTCCAAGTTAGACTTCATCATGTTCTTGCTGTCATTGACATATTTGTAGAGACGACTAGAGTCCCCGCTATATGTCGAATGTATGGACTAGGGTAGCCCGAAACATCATGGCCCTGTTCCTTCCTCACTAGGGCCATGAATGCCCTACGTACGTAAAAACGGGGCACCGTGAACTCACGTCGCGGTGATGACGTCACACTGACGGCATCTATTTATAGAAAGAATTCAAAACATTTTCCATCCTCAAAATTTACGAACATGCACCAAATATGTTTTGTTTAAGTCTCATCTTCACGTGAGGAATGGTAGGAAGTGGTATTTATGAGAAAACGTGGTATTTTATGTGTACCCTGGACCAGATATGCTCAGGAGTCTCAGACCTTCGTACGGAGAAGGACAGTGGAAATCAGGGGTAGGCCTACAGCATTAAGGCCCAAAAGTCGGGGGTTGTTTTCCTGTGTTTTTCACTCCAGAGCTTGTAGGTATGCTAGGTGAATTCAAATTTGCCATCAAACTGCACCATTTTACATATCAAATTAAAGCCCTTGAGTAAAGAAAGCCAAAACTGAAAACATTTTTGTCATAGCACTTTCCGTAACAAAGTTACATCTTGTCAAAGATTGACTTTCATCAAAAAGATTCAGATAGCAAAATTCCCCAAAACGGCATTTAGGGGTGTTTCTAGATCTTGGTCTCATGGCGATAGCAGCTTTTTTTAATGGAACTGCTATCAAAATCCTCTAAAATTCCATGTGCGACTTGATTATCACCATAAAAATCATATATTTGGGTCAAGTGAAGTATAGAAAACATATTTATGTAGGTTTCCTTCACCGACCTATTCTCGAAAAAAATTCAAATTTCTACGTAAAAATGCATTGTGTTTGGGTCCCGGTCTCGGCGAATTTCGCTGACTAGTAAATGTGTTAACTAAGGTTTGCCTGGGATACCTAGAGCTTGCAGAAAATCCAAATACATGGGGTGAAAATTAAATCTTGGGGGTGAAAAATATTTTGCAGTGTAGTCAGGGGTAGGAGTACGGTCCAAAAGTAGCTAGAGGGTCAGTTTTCACCCCCGAGCGTGCACATGTTTCCAATAGAGGATGAAAAATTAATATTTTTTTAATTTAGGGTGGTCATTCACCCCCGTTACCCCTGGTGGAAATCGTAGTGACGGACGTGTGAGTACATCGCGCTAGGACTAGGGAGCCAATTGTCAAAAGCCGTAACTCACACATATTATACGATACACCTATCGAATGTGTGTCATCGGTCCAGTCATCGGCCTTGTAGGAACCCATGGATTAGGTCCATGTACACATACGATGGGTGTACCCTGCTAGAGTCCCGGACTAGAGTTTTAAATTATACTATGTAGTATGTACAGTACTCGGAGAACGTGGTTGTGTATATTTTTCTGTATACGTCGCTATTTATAGAAAGGATAAATCAACTTGAGAAAATATTGTGACTTGCTCAAGTTGTTATACTCGCGTACATACTCACACTGTACAGAGTCTGTACAGTGTGAGTATGTACGCGAGTATGAATGCCAGACGACTCGCCCCAAATACAACTCGCCCCAACGGACAACTCGCCCCAACGGACAACTCGCCCCACGTATACAAACTGGCCCCACGTACAACTCACCCCAATGATAAGTACGCAGAGAATATCTTCTCTAGCATACGTAAGAAGGTTTTATCACACTGCTACAGGGATAGAACAATGATCAACAACTATATGAACGTCAATTGGCAATATTTTGTGATGATTATTGCTGAAAAATGTTGGTCAAAATTGACAACTTATTAGTACACTATAGCGCACGAACGGAAATTCGCACATAAATCATGTCAATCGGTATTCAGAAACATCAGTAGAATACACGCACTCAGTAGAAATTAATTGTTTCAGAATACTAAAGTAGTAAATAGAAACAGCATACCAATTAATATTCTTGGGTATGTCAAGTCTAAAAGTTGTAAAATTGAGCAGAATTGACGCCAGGATTTCGATCACCCGGACGATCACCGTACAGCGAAACCTGTCGAATTCCACTACCATGACACTGGTCAAACTGCCGTCGATCGCGTCGTTCTTTGCACGTATTTCCAATTATAATTATGCCTTGCCGAGATACACCGTAAAGAATCCACCATAAAATGACCTACTCAAAATATATAATATGGCAAAACAAAACATTATAAATAATAATAATAATAATAGCCTAAACAACAACAACAAAACGCTTGCGAGTTTTGTGCATTTTTATTTTACCGACTCAGATATTAAAAAAAAAAAAGCCTCAAAATAAGTTTGAGATGTTTAAAACTTGCAGTCCTATAAACATATTAAATCAGAGATCTTTGACAAAATGAAACTATTAAAAGGACTGAAAAAATATTTGGCAAATTTTTCAAAGACAAATGAGCAAAAAACACCAGCAGTAGATTTGAGATATTTTGTGGGTTCCGTGCTGTGCACTGACTTTCACCCCCCTTTTTTTTTTTTTTTTTTTGCACCGCGTGTTAGCGGCGGATTATTTGCTGCCACTTACACGAAAACGCCGGGTGTGATCATGTTCAACCAATGGTACCGTGACTGAGCACGCGGAACTCGGCGAAAGTGCCAGAACACACCGACGGCGTACCTTGCTTGACAAGTCCCCGGGCCCGCGGCCGCGTGCTTTACACACTGATGTAGGCTACGATCGATTGCTTGACAAGTCCCGGGTCAAGTAGTCTGCTCTCAATTTGATTAAGACCCCGAGAATTACGGGTCGCGTTTTGTGTTTGCGACAGAGGCGTATCGGGAGGCAGTGCCTTGGAGAAGAAAAATGAAATGATTTTGTTTGCAAAACTGGTTATTAAAGCCTAGTATTAATACGATTTCAGTCTAATTCTAATTTCAATTTTTATTCTTTGCCCAATATTATGATAGTAACAACTGTCAGGAAAGATTTCTGGTCATTCTAAACTGTGGTGTTCTATAATAATCAAAGATATAAATCTAAATTAATTATATATCTTTAATTGTTTTAATTATATAATTTTGTATTTTTCCAGCTATTTCGGTCTTGTGCAAGACGATAGGCTGCAGTAAGAGATAGTCCTGTACACTCTTTGATTCCATGTTAGTGTTTTAGTATGCCTACTGCGTCAAAATCCCATTCCTACATTAAAATCTCATTCCCACATTAAAAGTATACAGTACCATGCATGATGATATAATAATGTCTCTCTCTATATACGCCTACTGCACTGCAGGATAAAGAAAAGAAAACAAATTCAGTTTTATGCGCGCAAAAGCCGGGCGCAAAAGTAACATTTTCCATTTCCGCGCTCAATTCTTCGAGTAGGCCTATGTGTGTTCAATACTGCTCATGAAGGTACTAGGTGTGCCTTTTATGGGCGTGTGTGTCGGTAGGGTCGAGGATGTGGAGAGATGTAGTTGTTAAAGGTTTAGTATGCCTACTGCGTCAAAATCCCATTCCTACATTAAAAGTATATACAAGCTTATACAGTACCATGCATGATCATATAATAATGTATATAGGCCTATATACGTTCAAACGCCTGCTGCTGCACTGCAAGACACCATAGGCCTCCAAATTGACGATAATTTCTATGGTGAGATCTGTCGGACTGTCTTGTTTTCTTGGGTACTTGGGTGCCAGGTAAGTACATCATCATTGTAGTTTTACAGCAATCACAAAAACAGAAACACCCACGCCCCCACCCACACACATCCCCACACAACACACACCTTCATGAACAGTATTGAACACACATAGCCTACTCCAAGAATTGAGCGCGGAAATGGAAAATGTTACTTTTGCGCGCATAAATCCGAATTTGTGTTTTCTTTCCGCTATAATTCGAAATGGAAAATCTTTCTCATTTAATTCTCTTACAACATAATTATAGGACTAATAGTAATACAATATATTGTGCATATTTTTAAATCTGTTAAAACTTTGTTTATCCGTGGGTACACGAGAAAGACAATAATAATTGTATTTATACTTTGTTTTTACGTTTCTTACACCTTCCCATTTCACACGAAAGATATTCAATGTATTTATTCTCTCAGAACAATCTTTTCTTCTTTATTTTTTTCCTTAAAAATGTAAAAAGTGGCGATATTTAATGTTTAAACATGTCCAAGCTTACATTGGACTCGGCCAAATTCATTATGTTTTTAAGATAATGGGACTACCATGGGTAAAAAGAATCCAATTAATGGAACAATCCAATTGTGCAATAATGTGTTTATTGGTAGGTTTTGATATAATTTGAAACGTTATTTTTCCCTGTTCTCGCGCGCAAGTATATGTCTTCCTATATATAATCAAACACCCAGATTTGGAAGATATAGGTTGTTCGCCTTTATGCATGATTTCATTTTAAACATCATATAACTATAGATCTTCCCTATTTTGGTATATCAAATACCCCGATTTGGAAGCTATAGGCCTATGATTTCATTTTAAACTTCATAATAACCCCGCATATAACTCATATTTTTCCTGTTCACCGTCTACTAGGTGTTCACTATCTACATAGTATCCAATACCCAGATAAAATAGGTGGGAGAGAGGGGGATGGCAGGACGTCAAGGTGTAAACCGATGGCTCACAAGGAGAACGAGAAGGGTGCGTCACCCTTGAAATAAAAATCCATGAGTATTCATTTAGAGAAAGTTTCACGTAAGAAACTTGGAAAAAGCTAAGAGCAAATGTAGCCTATACGGAAGACCATTATCATCACAAATCGTAGAAAACCTCGTTTGAAGTTTGACACTTGTAGAGAAAATAGGAAACATTAATCTTTGTGTGTGTGTGTGTTGTTGTTGGTTTTTTGAAACGTGTTTAAGAATATCCAATATGGTAGAACTAACAGTGCATGCGAGGAAGGTCTGTGCGGTGAGAGAAAAGTTATTTTCTCCGAAAAACGTCATCAACCATAAGATGAAAATGACTTGACATGCACGCTATAAAATATGTTAAACAGGTTAGAGGAAAAAGGGCTACCTTGTACCTACAAAAGTACCAAGATTTAAAAATGGGAAGGTTATGGACATAGATGCCCTCGGGCCGTTCTGGTCATACATGTATAAGCTCATATAACTAGAGAGCCAGCGACGCATGTCCCCTTGGAGTTAAGTTGCCGTGGTGTTTAAATCAATCATGATGAAGTTGCAAAAACAACATGAATCATGATAGGCCTAACTGTCAATCACAATTATCAAAATCATAAAAATACATTATGTACTCGTATGTACATTTAAAATAATGTATCTGTTTTATAGAAAATATTAAATTATATAATTAAAATAATAATATTTAAATTAAAGATATAGGCCCTATAATTGATTTAGATTTATATCTTTGATTTATATTATAGAACACCACAGTTTAGACTGACCAGAAAACTTTCCTGACAGTTGTTACTATAATAATATTTGGCAAAGAATAACCAAATTAATTTAGACCGAAATCGTATTAATACTAGGCTTTAACCAGTTTTGCCTGAGACCATAATACCTTTAGGTATTATGGTCTCAGGTTTTGCAAACAAAATCATTGCATTTTTCTTCTTCACGACACTGCCTCCCGATACGCCTCCGTCGCAAACAAAAAACACGGCCCGTAATTCTCGGGGTCTTAATCAAATTGAGAGCAGACTACTTGACCCGGGAACTTGTCAAGCAATCGATCGTAGCCTACATCAGTGTGAAAGCACGCGGCCGCGGGCCCGGGGACTTGTCAAGCAAGGTACGCCGTCAGTGTGTTCTAGCACTTTCGCCAAGTTCCGCGTGCTTAGTCACGGTACCATTGATTGAACACATAACACACCCGGCGTTTTTGTGTATGTGGCAGCAATAATCCGCCGCTAACACGCGGTGCAAAAAGGGGGCGAAAGTCATCATATAAATTTGCCAAATATTTTTCAGTCCTTTCAATAGTTTCGTTATGTCAAAGAAGATCTTCTCTGATTTAATATGTTTATAATGACTGCAAGTTTTGAACATCTCAAACTGAGTTGGTAAAAAAAATACACAAAACTCGCAAGCGTTGTTTGTTGTTGTTGCTTTATTATTTTTTTATATAATGAAGTTTTGTTTTGCCACATTTATACTTTGAGTAGGCTATTTTACGGTGGATTCTTTACGGTATATCTCGGCATTACATAATTATATTATCGGGTAGGCCTTCTTGGCCCTCCTCTACGTCCTCCACACAATGTTATGCGCTATAAAACGAAAATAATTACAACCTGCAAAGAACGTCGCGATCGACGGTAGTTGGCCAGTGTCATGGTAGTGGAATTCGACAGGTTTCGCTGTACGGTGATCGCACGGGTGATCGAAATTCTGGCGTCAATTTTGCAATTTTGCACCTTTTGGACTTGCCATACCCAAGAATATTAATTGGTATGTTGTTTTCTATTGACTACTTATTAATTACTATTCGAGTTGATGAGTGTGTGTATTCTACTGATAGTGATGTTAGTTTGAACGTTTTGTGATGTTACTGAATGCCGATGTGCGACTTGCTGTTCGTGCCAAAGTATAAGTTGTCAAATATTGACCGAAATTTCAAGCAATAATTATCACAAAATTTTGCCAACTAACGATGTTCATGTAGTTGTTGATATACCATTGTTCTATCCCTTGCCGAGTGATAAAACCTTCTTACGTATACTAGAGAAGATATTCTCTACGTACACAAATACGAGTTTGTATGTGGGGCCAGTGTGTTACTACTGGGGCGAGTTGTCCGTTGGGGCGAGTTGTCCGCGGGGCCAGTTGTCCAGCGTTGGGGCGAGTTGTATTTGGGGCGAGTTGTCTGGTTTCCGCAGAAACTATCACAGCTTTTGGTATTAATATTGGTAAGCTTACACTACCATAATTCATTGCAACTGGTAAGAAACTGGACGAAATGTACACTTACTGTTGTTTAAAATGCTTGAAGTGCGAAATTACTGGTTAGAAACTGGAACAAAAGTACACTTTTCTATAATACTGTGGTTTAAAATTCAACCGCCGTGTGTGTGTTAATTAATTTCACTGTGGTGACGAGCTAGATCTATTAATAACATCATTCACGATCTGTACGAGTCGATTATTACAAAAATGTATGACGCGGATGACGTAGAGTTCATTAATATTCATATATACTACTACGATTTCATCATGAGAGGGGTCTGGCACACTGTTCCTTAGTGTCCCACACACCGACACCGCCTGGCTAATAATTATTTGGTGCAGAAGGGACACTAAAATGAATACACGGGATCGATACACGTGAATTGCTATGCACGATTTTGATATCAGACGAAAATCTTCTGATACCGGGTTAGAAAATGATGAATATCTCCCGTCATGATTTTTTTCTCAAGAAACCAGATTTGGTCTCATAAACTTGGAAATACGTGTTGAACAGATATGATAGTCGCTAGAATGCGCTTTGAAAATTGGCCGTGCGCTTTGAACTCAAAATTTGACCATTTTATATTGCGTTGGTCCTGTTATGGACTACAGCGTGCAGCGTGTAGTACAGCTGCACTCACTGTAGGCAGTATAAATGTCGATGACCATTGACCTCAATGGGGTATACAAGCTTAATCACGCACAACCAAGATCGATTACCCGGCTATTGTGAGTAGCCTTAGTTATGTCCCTCGACTAATTATTAGTTTAAAAGAGCTTTAAAGGTTTGAACCAAATGGCTAATCGTGGCTGTGGATTTAACCTACCATGGCGATTCCTGCCATGAAGATATAGGGTCGAAGACACTGTGTCCCATGCACATTGAGTTTGTTCACATTCTTATATACTGCTCCCTTACATAAAACCCGGTTAGCTGTAGGAAATTGGAGACGAAAAAGACGCTGAACTACAGTGGGAATCTTAGTTTCATAATGCTTCGTCGACAGAAACGTGCGCTCTCGTGCGGTAAATTGTGGTGCCATGTTGTCAATTGGCCCGTTTTATTATAATGTAGTGCAATGAGGCAACATTCTTATTGCAAAGAGCCCTTTAACATGTAGATATTATTGATCGAAACCACACCTGCCACAGAACTGTATTTGCATTTGAATATCGCGCCTTACCAATTTTAAAATATAATAGGTAGCAGATTCCTTACAGATCTCGAGTTACAGCCCCTCAAACATGAGTTTATTTCTTTTTGACTCAGCCTGTAGACGTATAATATTGTATATAACATATCTACGTTATTTAATATATTGCCATTCTATTTCCAGTAATGTTTAAGTTCTAACGAATGTTTGATGACGTAAAATCGGTAATATGTTACGTATAATATCTGGTAGAAATATATTATCGATTTTACGTCATCAAACATTCGTTAGAACATTAACTGGAAATAGAATGATAATAGATTAAATAACGTAGATATGTTACATACAATATTGTACGTCTAATAAAAAGTCTGCATACAGCTTAAGGCCTAAAAATTGTTTAATTGGCGTTACATTAAAAAAATTAGGGTCGGTCGGTCGAAAAAAAAATTACACACATTTTATGACGTAAATTGCTTTTTTTTCTTTCTTTTTCTAATTTTAGGTTTAAAAAAAAAAAATTCCACAAAAATAAGAAAAAAGTCTAGGGTCGGGCCTATTTTTAGGGTCGGTCTGGTTACGCCAATCAAACAATTTTTTAGGCCTAATGGAAACCCAAGCCTTTAATTGTTAATATGTTATTTATAATTACTAAATCTGGTATTATTTTTTTTATAGTTTTTGCCATTTTTGCCAAAAAAACTGGCAAAAAAATTGTTTTGTCAAGTGGAAAAAACTTGGTTTAAAACCATGTTTTTTTTTTTTTTTCGGCAAAAAACCCGCGGCTCAATGAACATATAATGATAGAAATATGGCACAATGATGAGAATGATGAAAGCCCGAGTGATTGAGTGAGTGAGTGAGTAAGTGATTATCAAGGTTTTTTTGCGACTTTAACTAAAAAAATTAACCTCTACCTTCTCTTTTTTCAAAGAAATTTTTGTTTGGTGTTTGTATTAGCATCTCAATTAAAATTTAAAAAAGCTCCACGGGTTAGAATAGATTTTTAACCAAAAAAATATATTTTAAAACCACAGAATATACGACTCTTTTCAGAGCCACCAGACTTTGTAAAAGGAACTCAAAATCCACTTTTTTTAAGGGGCAATCTTGCTTTCAGTTCAAATTTAGATACCATGAGTTTGATTTTACAATCTTCACATTTTGTTATGTTCAGGAGCTGTGGATGAACATCATTTTAAAGGCACCGACAGACATTGCAATCCGGGACATTTTCAACTGAATAATGATGGTATTTGTCATCCCATGCTAACGTGTAACGACATTCAAGACAGTGTCATTGGCATTCATAAAATCGGTGGTGGAAAACATAAGAATGTAAGTTGATGGTTTTCATATTTTCTTCAAATATGTATTCACATTTCCCGAAATCCTTTGCGATTGGTCCCCGATGACGTATTATCGATGCGTGATTTTTACTACAATCAACAATATTCAAGGTGCGCAAGAAAGATGTGCGCATCGGTGATATGCAGTATAATTGAAGACAGAATTAAAAATACTACGTCGGCAGAGTGCTACACTATCGTAAGGCAGTAGAATGTAATAGCGGCCTTTTGTAAAACACCTATTGTTTGCAGCACAATCCCCTCATCATGCTCATGGTAAAGTGTTGATGATGTTCTGTTTTACTTGCCTGATGGCCACTATAAGCTAACCCCAAGATATCACCTTAAAATGTAGTTGGGTATTTTTCTAGTGTTATTGGTTAAAAATAAGTACATTTATTGAAATGTTGCAAAAGGCAGCTATAACATTCTATTGCACTTACGATAGTGTAGCACTCTGCCGAGTTTCCGCATGACGTCCTGCCAACCACACCAAAAATGCCGCACTGCGCAGGTCAGTAACCAATTTAGTCGCGTCTTTGCCCTGAAGTCAAACGCAAACCAGTCTTTTTTAATTCGGTCTTCAAATATAAATTGTTTTAAAAGGGTTCCAGATAGCAACGTTTGCACAGTATTTTTTATGGGACCTGAGAGCTCATCAGACACACCAGATTGCATTCTGAATACGCGGAATGTCCTTCTAATATCAAATATTTTTGAAATTGATATAATACAAATGTTATGGCATTTTTTGTGTGAAAACTAACGTTTTTGACATTTAACAGTCTTAGAACATTGTAAACTTTAGAAATTATGTACTTAAAGTGTATGTAGCTGGTTTGAAAAACCGACCATAACGTTTTATAAAATTTTATGTATATATTTGATGGTCTGCTTCATCCCAGCTACATACACTTTAAGTACATGTCATTATATTTATAAAGTGTTCTACGAGGACTGTTAAAGAGGTTATTGACGTTCCTTCCGCTTCAGGGATCAACATCACAAAAATGTTCTCATCTTTTTAATGTCTGATTTTATTCGTCTTAAAAAAATCGTTTAATTTGAGAATTTTTATGAACAACATTTTAAAAACACTTTGACCATTATATAACCCGATATATTGTGTTATTGAAGCAATTTGATCAAAACCAAAACAAACCAGTTTGTGTCCTATATGTAGTAATAGGTTAAAAGAGATCAATCCTCATTGAGCTCTAATTGACCAATTGTGCGACGTTACATATGTAATGAAGCGTCCTAGATGGTGCAAACTATTCGTTATTTTGCAAGAGGAACAATTTAAGACCATTTAAATGAAAATCAGTTTTCGATAATGATCCCTGCTTATGTAAGAGCCCAAAATAAATGACATTTAACATTTTCACTTATAACTTGAGAATGGAGCGTCACGGATCAAACTATACTTTTTCGAATCCTTACCGGACAGAGGAATACATTGGAGTGGTTTTCAACAAAATTTCAGCATGATTATTTGACCACTTTCCCAAAAAACAAAAAAAAAACCCACATTCATACAATCTTCAATTGACCTAAAACATCGCTCAGATCTTTTATTGTATCTTGTGTATGGTTCAAAATTTTGGCTTAGAGCGGGTTCCCTAGTAATATAATATCGAGATCTATGAGTTTGTAGAGTAGGTCTAGCTATAGGTCGTAGATTTGGTAAACAAGCTCACAAAGCCACTTTCATTTATCATACTATACTAAAAATTATTAAATTTACATATTTATTTACTATACTACATGTATATTAAAAGTTATTAAAATGTACATATTTATATTTTCTAAATAAAAATTATTTAAATGTTCATATTTATTACCTGCATGCCGTGTATAACTCCATTCTGAGCCGACTGACACCGTCTGGTGTCGGTGGCTCAGAATAGCCGACAGCACGCCACGTGCCAAATATTGGGTCTGAAGACGTCCAAGAGAACAGTGGATGGAAGCTTCCTCTTGGTAAGCAATTTCAAGTTTGTGACAAATAAGAAAAGTTAAACACGTACATATTTATTGATTATAATTATTGTTCTTTATTTTCGTGACCAGGTTTATCTTGCCAGATGGGAGAAATACAACGTAAGCCTTGTGAATTTGACTCGCCCGTCTCGCTACAATTACTTTTCATCTTCCGCAAACAAACTGAAACAGTTTCAACCAAGTCCGTTTGTAACTCAACTGCTTGGCTATTGCTCATCTATTCCCGCCATTGTCACAGAGTATCACAGATTTGGGTCGTTAAAAACCATCAACAAGATCTTAAAAGACACCGATGAAGACAATGGGGCGACGAGATTCCAACTTTGCCTTGATTATGTTAAAATAATTCATTTTCTTCATTCAGGTCCAACTGGTGCTTATGTCATGTGTGATACTTATACCTTAATTCAAACACTTTCACAATTTTTAGTGACTTCTGATCTCCATATTGTTGTTAACGATTTAGACCTACTTCCTCTGGTCAATTCGTCCAAGGGAATTTTAACAACTTGTTGGGGAAAATTTAAAGTCACCGTGGAAGCTGGACAATTTGTTGCTCCCGAACAATTAGTGGGGTCTTCCACAAATGACGAAGCAATGGAAGTGCCAGGTTATGATGAGAAATCAGACATCTGGAAGATTCCAGCGGTAGCGGATTATTTGTTAGGAGCAGATATTCACGGAAATCTTACTAAGCTCCTATTATCCAAACTTCATCAAAAGTGTCGCAGTAAGGATCCAAAACTCAGACCAACGGCAGCTAAAGTTTTAAAAGGATACTTAGATGTACAACAAACATTGAAAATTATAGAACAAAGTGTTTATTCAATATCATAACTTCTTTTTCAAGGAGTATTTCGTAATTTTAGCATCCCTTTTAAGGGAATGGTTCAATAGGGCCTATATATCCACAAAAATGGTTATTATTAAAATTTCAGTTGATTCGAACACTGAATTTGCGAGGTACACAAATACATTTATTGCAGTGCTCCCATAGGGGACTGTGCTGTGATTTCTGTCTGTCCCAGACGAAAACAAAACATATCGGATATGTCTTTGACAAACAACCGAATCGGCCAGAATGATTTTGCACTCAAACATTATGTAGACACAAGAGTACTTTAAATCAGCATTGATCAGTTGCAGTTTAATAACAACAATTATTTTATTCAGGATTTCAGATTGTCTATCAATTATTAGTTAATAACCTTTCACTCATTTTTTTCAATTACTGTTATTTTTTCTATACGTACATTTATTAAGTATACTGCTAAGACCACTGCGCTTTACAATGAACAGTGATGACAGATTATACAAATTACCACACAAAGTTTTGTAATGATTACGTCATTGGTTGGTATAAAATTGATAAAGTGATGCGCAATTTAAGTTAAGAGGTTGTCTGACGCGTTGGGTATCACTTTTGTGTGAGAGTACCTCCCACCCTCCAGTAAACCTTCTAAGCGAAAAAATTGTTTTAAAATTTCGTTTGACAGGGATAATGGTAAGAAACGCTGAATGTTATCTTTATTAAGTTGTACGCGTATTACTTTAAGGGATCTAAAATGAGCGTTTATTGCGTTTCGACATTATTTTCTGTGGGACATGAGAGCACCTCAGACCTATCGAATTGCATTCTGAATACGAAGCATGTCTTTCTGATATCAAATATTTGTCATTTTTTGAAAATCACAATATAATACAAATTTTATGACAAATTATAAAAATTTGTTATTTTTCAAATTTTTTATATATTTTCAAAAAATGTTGGCAGACTTCAAAAAATGATTTTTCTTAATACTTTGTGTGTGGATGCACCTTGGGTCAGAGTCTACAGGAGTGACGGTCATATCGCCTCTACACCCTTGGTTGCCATGGCAACAGCCAAAATGTCAATTTGCCCAATTTTCAGCATTTTCAGCATTTTCCCATGTAGCAAAATGTAGAAATATCAGGTCAGATTTCAGGATGAAGGAAATCATGTTCAGTACCCTTCTTTTATACAGTGAATAAGACATCCATCCTCTCTATAAAAAATTATGTAAACACAAACAAATCACTTTCAAAAGTGGGTGAAACCATTATGTAAAATAGGGGTGTTTTTCATTATTTTCGGCAATGCCAAAACTTGTGTTGGGAAAATTGATGTAACCCCCAAAGTAACACTTTTCTCACAATTATCTGTTCAGGGTAGGTAGATAAGATGTTGGTCTTGTAATATCATGAAAAAAAAAGATTTGGTAATTTTCATACGTGGGAGCAGTGTTGCCAGGAAAATTGCACAATTTTCAGTTTTTTTATTTAATATATTATGAAAAATAAGGGCTTTTATCCACATAGGGGATGATGATGCATTTTTATGATATTAGTATGAAGACATTACCAACTGTAGTGCATGAGTATCAAGTATTTCTGCCTAAGTGTTGCCAGAAACCTCACTTTTTGACGTTTGAGATTTTATTTACAATGGAAAATGCTGATTTTAACAGACAACTCTCTTGTTAATTTTATGCAACACTCTAGTATTGTTATTTGGATTAAGTGCATGGTGTGACATGATTTGCATTGGTTTCAAAACCAGTGTTGCCAGTAGCGTTGCCTTTTCAGGTGCTGTTATAAAGTAATTTTCATACGTGGGAGCAGTGTTGCCAGGAAAATTGTACAATTGTCAGGTTTTTAATTTAATATATTATGAAAAATAAGGCTTTTATCCACCTAGGGGCTGATGATGCATTTTTATGATATTAGTATGACGACATTACCAACTGTAGTGCATGAGTATCAAGTATTTCTGCCTAAGTGTTGCCAGAAACCTCACTTTTTTGATGTTTGAGATTTTATTTACAATGGAAAATGCTGATTTTAACAGACAACTCTCTTGTTAAGTTTATGCAACACTCTAGTATTGTGATTTGGATTAAGCGCATGGTGTGGCATGATTTGCATTGGTTTCAACACCAGTGTTGCCAGTAGCTTTTCCTTTTCAGGTGCTGTTATAAAGTAATTTTCATACGTGGGAGCAGTGTTGTCAGGAAAATTGCATAATTTTCAGTTTTTTAATTAAAAATATTATAAAAAAAAAGGGCTTTTATCCACCTAGAGATGATGATGCATTTGTATGATATTAGTATGAAGATATTACAAACTGTAGTGCATGAGTATCAAGTATTTCTGCCTAAATGTTGCCAGAAACCTCACTTTTTTGACGTTTGAGATTTTATTTACAATGGAAAATTCTGATTTCAACAGACAATCAACTCTCTTGTTAATTTTATGCAACACTCTAGTATTGTGATTTGGATTAAGTGCATGGTGTGACATGATTTGCATTGGTTTCAACACCAGTGTTGCCAGTAGCTTTGTCTTTTCAGGTGCTGTTATAAAGAAACAGCGAAACCAGTTTTGCTAATAACATTGTCTATTCAATGAAGTATAGCTTGAAGTATAGCGGGTCCTGGACTGCTATTATTCACATGTCAACAACAGTATTGCTAGAAAACCCACTTTTGTGTTATTGGGGTTAAATTTACTGTTTAAATTAAGTGTAGTATACTTTAATTTGCTCGCTTTTATTTCAACACCTGTGTTGCTAGTAACCTTTTCAGTTTATTTGCGACGGCGAACCTGATGAGTTCGAATTTCAACCAGCCTAATCATGAAGCTCCCGTGGCCAAGCATTAATTTACTAGTACATGCTAAAAACAGAGAACATAGGCCTACCTCAACTCAAATCAAAAGGCATCTTCGTGTTTTATCAATGGCAGTTAAGTTATCAAGACTGAAATAATATTTTAACTACATTTAAAAATTAAGAAAGACATGAATTTGGGGTTCGATAATATAATTGATGGCATGATAGATGTTTATGCCCTTGGAGCTCCTTGGCAGTTCAATTCTATCAATAAATCCCTTACATACATTCCTAAACCTTCCATGATTAAATTTTATCAAATTACCGTAATATCATTATCAAAAACTAAAATATAAAGTGTGATTTTCCTATTTTGTTTCTATCCTGTGACCATCACGCTGAGAAAGTTAGGAACGTCTCTCAACTAAAAACACACGCCTTTACTGCTTTATGTATAGGCCTACATTAGTTATTTAGGTCAAAGTACTTATTAGTTAAATAGTTACATTCTATTAATAGAATTTTATTTTATATTTCATAATGTTGGATTCAAACCAGGGAAATGGATTAGAATAGCATTTCTTCTGTAGCTTTCTCAATTGTTTCAAAATAGCTGAAAATGTTACTAGCAACACAGGTGTTGAAATCACAGTGAGCAAAGTGAGGTATACTACACTTAATTTAAACAGTAAATATAACCTCAATAATACAAAAGTGAGTTTTCTGGCAATACTGTTGTTGACATGTTAATAATAGCAGACCAGGACCCGCTATAGGCAGAAATACTTGATACTCATGCACTACAGTTTGTAATGTCTTCATACTAATATCATACAAATGCATCATCATCTCTAGGTGGATAAAAGCCCTTTTTTTATAATATTTTAATTAAAAACTGAAAATTATGCAATTTTCCTGACAACACTGCTCCCACGTATGAAAATTACTTTATAACAGCACCTGAAAAGGAAAAGCTACTGGCAACACTGGTGTTGAAACCAATGCAAATCATGCCACACCATGCACTTGAATCCAAATCACAATACTAGAGTGTTGCATAAAATTAACAAGAGAGTTGTCTGTTAAAATCAGCATTTTCCATTGTAAATAAAATCTCAAACATCAAAAAAGTGAGGTTTCTGGCAACACTTAGGCAGAAATACTTGATACTCATGCACTACAGTTGGTAATGTCTTCATACTAATATCATAAAAATGCATCATCATCCCCTAGGTGGATAAGCCTTATTTTTCATAATATATTAAATTAAAAACCTGAAAATTGTGCAATTTTCCTGGCAACACTGCTCCCACGTATGAAAATTACTTTATAACAGCACCTGAAAAGAAAACGCTACTGGCAACACTGGTGTTGAAACCAATGCAAATCATGTCACACCATGCACTTAATCCAAATAACAATACTAGAGTGTTGCATAAAATTAACAAGAGAGTTGTCTGTTAAAATCAGCATTTTCCATTGTAAATAAAATCTCAAACGTCAAAAAAGTGAGGTTTCTGGCAACACTTAGGCAGAAATACTTGATACTCATGCACTACAGTTGGTAATGTCTTCATACTAATATCATAAAAATGCATCATCATCCCCTATGTGGATAAAAGCCCTTATTTTTCATAATATATTAAATAAAAAAACCTGAAAATTGTGCAATTTTCCTGGCAACACTGCTCCCACGTATGAAAATTACCAAAACTTTTTTTTCATGATATTACTAGACCAACATCTTATCTACCTACCCTGAACAGATAATTGTGAGAAAAGTGTTACTTTGGGGGTTACATCAATTTTCCCAACACAAGTTTTGGCATTGCCGAAAATAATGAAAAACACCCCTATTTTACATAATGGTTTCACCCACTTCTGAAAGTGATTTGTTTGTGTTTACATGATTTTAATAGAGAGGAAGGATATCTTATTCACTGTATAAAAGAAGGGTACTGAACATGATTTCCTTCATCATGAAATCTGACCTGATATTTTTACATTTTGTTACATGTGAAAATGCTGAAAATTGGGCAAATTGGGCAAATTTACATTTTGGCGGTTGCCATGGCAACCAAAGGTGCAGAGGCGACATAAATGTCATTCCTGTTGACTTTGACCCAAGGTGCATCCATGCACAAAGTTTGAAGAAAAATCATTTTTTGAAGTCTGCCAACACTTATTTGATTTATACAGCAGACCAGTCATAACAGTCCTCGAAGTAAATTATATGAATCTAATGACATATTCTTAAAGTGTATGTAGCAGGGAGGAAAAGCCGACGGTCAATTGAAAATGTTGACCTTTCATATTGAAGATATGGATTCTTTTCCCCAAAAGACCTAATTTTTTTTTGTTTTGAAAAAAAATCCATATCTTCAATACGAAAGGTCGAAATTTTCAATTGATCGTCGGCTTTTCATCCCACCCACATACACTTTAAGTATAAATTATCAGATTTTTAAAGTTTAGTTCAAGTACTGATAAATATCAAAAATATCAATTTTTAATGATTTGCCATAAAATGTGTATTAAATTACGAATTTCAAAAATCAAAATTATTTGATATCAGAATGACATTCTTCGTATTCAGAATGCAATTCGATATGTCTGATGTGCTCTAATGTCCCACAATAAATACTGTCCAAACGTTCATACCCCAGCCCTTAAGTGTGACCCTCATTTGTATTCATTCGTGAGTCCACATTCATAGCTTTTACAAAATGTCACAACAATAAAGAGAATATAATATTATGCGGAGACGAAGATGAAATAAATCTAAATCTTAAATTAAGTGACAATATGATAAATATCTGAGTAATAGTAGGCATAGTCTATACCTTCATATCCATGACAATTGTGTAATTTCAACATAAAATCCATTATAACACAATATAATGTTTTTTAATTTACCAAAACCAAAGTAATGTAGACCAGGGGGCACTTCAATTTTAGGTGAAACAGATCGAAAACCTAACAATTCTAATATGTGACCCGGCAGCACAAATGAGCCGTAAATTCCCTAAATTGTATTCTGAGTTACGGTGTAAAATGTGTACGAAGGTCATATTCATCGGTGACTTAAGCTGGCCCGACATCCGTCTCATTTCGATAGTCAAAAACTAATCAATAATCCTATTGTTAAAGTGGATAATAAGCTTCTACCTTAGATGGCTATAGAACCTTTAATAGCTCTGGTCTTTGTTTGCTTATATTGCTAAATCCTGTTCAAGTGGTGGGTTACCAGGCATTGTATTTTATACAGGTATGCATAACCAACAATCAATGAGAGAACTCTCTTAAACCTCGTTGACTTGGGGATGATTTGAAATGACCTCCAATTATGACTGTTTGATATTTATTGCCAACAATGTGGAAAAAGAGACACATGTAAAAACGTAAAAAGCTATAATTTTTGTTGAAGGAGCAAAGTTTAACAAACCATAACCCCGCTTCTGGATATCGTTTGAAGTCAAATGATATACCATTTTTAAGTTTATGATGTTTATTTTTAAACAGGAAATAAAACAAACTTGACCGGGGGAGGAATTTACGGCTCATTCGCCGTGGACGGTCACATATGACATGTCTTTGTTTAGGACATTCTGGGGTGAAAGTAACTCCTTTGCTGTCTGTATACGGGATAACACCAATAGCTCACCCATGTACCCCCAGGTAATGGAATCTTGAATCGTACACATGTAACTATTTTTCGGATGGGTAGCTAGCTATTTAGGGCTACCATTCCCGGGTGTACCATTCCCCTGTGCACATCATCACATTTTTAGTGTACATGCTACCACGTAAGTTTGAGGTGGTGGGTCTGTGGGAGATGACTGCGTACCTCAAAAAGGGGACTTTTATAGCTGCGACAGGTCAAATTCAAAGATATTTCATGGCTTCTGGTTGAAAATCGCTTGACCAAAAAAATAGCAATTAAGGGGTCTTTTAGATATGGTATCATCAAAATCAATAGTCTTTCAGCGCTTTTTTTTTGGGCAAAATTCCAGGGTCTTTCGGAGTAACGTGGTACAAATTAAAACAGCCTTTTTTTAGGCGACCATCCCCGTATGGTCATTTGTATTAAGTGCTCCCTGGACATTAAATGTAGTAAGAAATATAGACGAAATTGCGACGATTATATGAAAATTTTGACCTTCCGTATTGAAGATAAATAAAGTTTCCCAAAAGGCATAAAAATTGTAACCTCATCCATGTATGGCAGGTAATGGAATCTTGAATCGTACACATGTAACTATTTTTCGGATGGGTAGCTAGCTATTTAGGGCTACCATTCCCGGGTGTACCATTCCCCTTTGCACATCATCAAATTTTTAGTGTACATGCTACCACGTAAGTTTGAGGTGGTGGGTCTGTGGGAGATGACTGCGTACCTCAAAAAGGGGACTTTTATAGCTGCGACAGGTCAAATTCAAAGATATTTCATGGCTTCTGGTTGAAAATCGCCTGACCAAAAAAATAGCAATTTAGGGGTCTTTTAGATATGGTATCATCAAAATCAATAGTCTTTCAGCGCTTTTTTTTGGGCAAAATTCCAGGGTCTTTCGGAGTAACGTGGTACAAATTAAAACAGGCCTTTTTTAGGCGACCATCCCCGTATGGTCATTTGTATTAAGTGCCCCCTGGACATTAAATGTAGTAAGCTATTGACCACAGAACTGAGTAATTCGTTTTCTATAATTTCTAAACATGTGTTCCCGTATTCATTCGCAAGGTTACCGGAACCACAGAGAACTGCAACAAACTTAGCTCTGGGAATTGAGTAACAGTGTAATGTAGGCCACTACTTTAAAGTTATGATGCTATAGGCTATTCACTGATTATTAGGCGGCATTCGGACATCAATCGTGACATCATTCTTCATGATTTCATAAGCAGACTGTCCGCTCGCGTTATTTGCAGTGTTTAGGTTTGGTTTACTGGTACCTATCATCGCTTGCTTAATGCTAGAGTTATTTACGACCTCACCACTTGCGCTGTTCGCGTTCGCGTTATCTGGACTGCTCAAAGTATCATAGGCTGGTGGCAGTCCCGGAGGAAGCCTGCTTGGTGGTCTATCGTATTGAGGCATTTCGTACAATCCATTTCCAGGTATTTCGCCGGGGGGGGCACTCAACTTTGGAGGTGACGCGTATGTAGGGCTGTTAAGACCCCCTTTTCAGTATCGCTGTCACCCAAAGACCCCATATTTGTTTACGAACACATGCTCGCTCCGCGCTCTGTCACCCGAAGACCCCTAGTTTGATCTGTCACACAAAGACCCTTACAAGTTCAATTTGAACAGCAACTTTCATTTATCACTGATTTTGTTACTTATGTTGAAAAAATAAAGAAATTTGAAGCCATTTAGAACTAGAAATTCGATTTTCGAGGTTTTAGTGGATTCGATAAGAATTCATGATAGTTCAGGCCTCCATTATCCATTTCGGATGCCAATTTTGGACCGATATTCACAAAAAAATCATTAAAGTCATTTGAAATTTTTTGACTATCAGTGCAATAATTACCAGTATTAGTTTTAAATTTAGACTGATTCTGCATTCGCCTGTTACGTCCTAAAATTTCATTAATATTTCTCCAAGTGAGTTTCATATTGTTCCTGGTTTGATGAAATTTGTGTTCGTAGTATGTCCGTTTTGAGTTACGAATTAAGTTATGCAGCTTGTTTCTATAGGATTTAAACTTTTGTAGGTTTTCGTCAGTAGGAGAATGTTTATAAATTTTATAAAGCTTATTCTTATTATTTATGCATTTTAATAAGCCTCTTGATATCCATGGAGAGAGTGGGTCTGATTTATTGCTTATTTTAATTCTCCTTAATGGGATACACTCATCCAATGCATCATTCAGTATTGATACAAACCTATTGTAATCATCATTAACATTTTGGTCATGCAAAACTTCAGACCAACTCACTTCTGCAAGCTTTTCTTTTAAATGATTTACATTGCTATTTGTGAAATTTCGTTTGTATGAATGAGTTATAACACCCGCTTTTTTATTTTTTATTTTATGTTTGGTTGAAATAACTGTTGGAAAATGATCACTAATATCAGTTACCAAAATGCCAGAAGAAACATCATACTTGTTAGTCAAAATATTATCAATAAGAGTTGCACTGTGCTCAGTTATTCTTGTAGGTTTCGTAATAGATGGTAACAAACATGGGATAAGATCATATTCAGATAGTCATGAGTTGGTCTATGGTCCTCGTCTTTGAGTAAATCAATGTTAAAGTCTCCCATAATATATGTATCCTTTTTTTCTGATATGATCTTATCAATTATTGGATTTATGTCGTCAATAAAAAGGTCAATATGCGTGTGAGCTCTGTAAATAACCCCAACTAATATATTTTTCTGATTGACTCTTTCAATTTCTATAAAGCATATTCATAATTTAATGTACCGTTGTTTAAGTCTGTTCTTGATTTATAATTTACCTTATTGGATATGTATAATCCCACTCCACCTTTACCACGGTTTATTCTGTTGGTGTATTCAAAATCATAGCCAGGTAAACTGTAGTATTTATTAGGCTTTGATTTTAAATGCGTTTCAGATAGTCCAATAACAGTAAAATGATGATTTATTTGTTTCAAGCATTCGTTAAATTTATCAAAGTTTTTGCTCATGCTCCTGATGTTCAAATTCATAATCGAGAAATTTTCATTTGAAAGTAGATTTGTTTCCATTAGCTGACGAGGTGTCAGATAATTGCATTGGAATGGTGTATTCATTTCGTTCACGTCACTGCTTATTTGGTATTTAAGTGGATTAAAGACCATCTTATCATATTTTTCTAACAATACATCAAGGCTGCTTTCAATATTTTTTTCGTGGTTGTTACTTTCGGGGTCCAAATTACTCAATTCATTCTCAATATCATCATAATTTTGCTGAAATATCACTATCAACATAATTAGAATTTTGACGCACGGTGTTACTACGATTTGGCATAATGCGGTATAGGCCTAATACATGAAACGTAAACTTAAACTACATACGTTAATTTTAGCACTGGCGCTGCAAAATGAATATTTGTTAGAAGTATAAACGTTATCCGCCTCCACCAACACAAAAAAATTAACGTAACTTTTGGACAGATACAATTTTATTTGAAACCACACTCCAAAAATGGACAAAAATAAATCCTAACATAATCCGACTATCAAAAGCCATAGACAGGCTGTTTTTTTTTTTTTTTTTTTTTTGCTTTTTTTATATTTAAAATAAATAAATAAATAAATAAAAATGTAAATAAACACTGCCCGACGAGATGATAGCTCTCCTGATGATCACAAGGGCTGAATTTAATTTAACAGGCTAAACGGTTATATTTCTGACACATTTTTCCGATAATCAATCAAATGAATCATCACCAACAATAGTTTGAAAATCGGACTGTAAAAAACCTCATACATGTACATGATAATAACCAACGCTCTGCAGGGTCTACTGTTCTATTGTTTCCGATTAGAGCGCTGACATATTGGAAAATGTTGCCAATCAATATTCATGAGAGTGTACATTCAACGTCCAGTTTTCGAAATTGGGTGACTTGTGTTTGGTAGGTGTGAAATACATCTGACTGGGCGTTTTAATTACGTAACGAATAAAGGCATTGACATCATCGAATGGCTGCCCAGTGCTGTTATGTGTTTAGTTATTATATAGGCCTAATAATTATTATTAAATGTATTCATCATTCCTTTCTTTTCCCTTCTCTGTACTTATTCTTTCCTAGGCCTACACTTTATCACTCCCTCCCTCCCATTGTCCCCTCTCACCCTCCCTCTCTCATTCCCATCATTTTCTTTATATTTCAATTTATCTACTTGTCTTTATTATATCTTTCTATTTCTCCTTCCTCCAGCCCTCTCTCATTCTCCATATCCCTCCTCCCTCTTCCTCCCTCCTCCTCCCAAGACTTCTCACAGAGGTGAATCTACCCCTCCCCAACCCCTCCCCTCTTTGGGTACGCCACTATTTCTATACCAATCTCCTTTTTACAATAAAATAAAATGGAAATTTCTTAAAAACAACCTTTATAGGCCTATACTTCTCCTTACACATGTATACGTATAGCTATTACCATTATAATGTAATATAGATATATGGACTGGACATAGCAGCCTTCATACATTCTAATGTGTAATCGATCAGCAAGAGCATTCAATTTATTTAAATGAAACGCCTAACGTCAGGTGGGTGGTAAAGATGATTGCATCGAGAGCTAAAGCCTCCTTTATAGAGTTCAAACCCACACAAGCACACATTTGGGATCGTGAGTACAATGGTACCACTTTACACATGACTGCCCTTACACATGACTGTAGTGTGGTCACTTATTGATACTCGCCTGTTGTGTAGAGCGTTAATATGATGCCGGATCAGTGACCAGTTTAATGGCGGAACCCCTTTGTTAGAAACAATGGTACCACTTTTATGAATAGCCTGTCGCAACTTCTAATCGGCATCAAACGAACAAAAGATTATATAATCTATTGCGACTCTATTTCTATTTAAAAACTCTTTGATAATAACGACATTTGCATAATACTTGATGACAGTTGCACGAAATATAAGTAGATACATTTGTAAATTGACTTGAGAATTGGTCTTAGACAAAGCAGCGACTCAGATTAAAATAACCAATCGACTAATTTTTATACGTAAATGGCCGGGCAGATGAGATCCTACAGAATGATCAATCATCGATAAATAGCAGAGTGATTTGATGTGCATAATCATGATAATGTACTCAAGATATATTCGATAGCACTCAACAATAGGTACAATAGAAATTCACGTCAGCGAACGATCATGTGAGACCAAGCGTGGATATAATAAAAAGAACAAGCATGCTGCACGTTTAGGGTATGTGCATGGAAGAAAGAGATGAGAAGGAACCACAACGACTTCGATCGGCCAAGTTTTAATCCGCTTATCCATTGACGCATGAAAAGAAAAGCTATCAATGGTACTTACTTTCATGTATGATCCATTTACCGCGATCGATGCTTGGCGAAATCATTACTGGAAAAAACTATAACAAACCCATCCAAGAACAAACAAACGCTACCCAGAAGTAAGATTATGGAATTTCACTGATGCTCTGAACATGTATAGTAGCTTTGTTTTGGGATCTACAGTCAAACTGTTTTCTTGATCGTGTTGTGTAGAAAATGTCCTTTAACACATCGAAAAGGTCATCAAAATCGGCCGTTTATTTGCTGAGTTTCATCTTTAGCAAATAAGGTAAGATTTTGGTGACTTTTTCGATGAAAAATAGATGCAAAATGTTCTTAAATAATGCACAATGTTCCGGTTGAGTCCGGTACATGAAACCTGTTTAACTTAATAGTTTATATGTGTATAATCGTAACTAGCTAACTCGTTTCAGTGCCAAAGACTGCCAACTCTGAGAAAAAAGTCATCAAAGTTCGGGAAAATTGGGCGAAATGGAAGAAAAAGATGTAGGCCATCAATGACCGATGATCACGTCACCAGAGAAAATCCTATAGAGTGCTTGCACGGAAGGTCATTAGTTCAAATCATCCTTCAGACACGCTCCAGAAGACATGCAAATACATAGAGTACAATACCAATCACCTATTTAACGCGGGGTATTGATCAAAGTAAATCCTCATGAATAACAATGTCAATTAAATGTCGGTAAAGGGAGTGGACAAAGTGAATGTGTTCGTTGTGGTTCCTTCTTATCTCTTTCTTCCATGGTATGTGTGTGTACATTGTGTGCGCATAACGACAGACACTAAGGAATAATATTCCTATATTTTGTTCGCATTCTCAAGCAAGCGAGGTAACATTACTTGTATTTTGAACATGCATATGTATAAAGCTGTATGTATATATATACATGTATATATATATATTCCAAGCTACATGTACGATGCTTCGACTGTTTGTGTCTTAATCTCACTCTCTCTTATTTGTTGCCATGTAACAAGACCGATGGTTGATATTATGTTGCTTTGCAATACTCGTCATGATGGGAATTTAGGCTGAAGCAGAGTTGGTTGATGTCTGCAAGGTATGTTATTTCCCCGTTTCGCTGACATATTATAGTGATCCCTGTGTTTTGGTTTTTGTTTTCACTAATGACTAATGGATGCAGATGGTAGGCCTATGTGATAAATGAGCTCAGTTGAATGGATGAGTGGCATTTGCCATAGCGTATATACAAGGTTATACCTACTGTTCAAATAAATGACTCCGTTGTATTTTCTGTTCTTATATTTTATATGGCAATCAAGTATTGATTTTATTGTTTAGTTTACATACACGTTCAATTCAAATCCCTAAGAAGTGAATAGCAAATTTCCAGTCTTAGTACACTGTGAGTCTAAAAGTACATGAGTGTGTAAACAGAATTCTTACCACTGTTGTGGTTGTGGGGAAGGGCTATGGGGGTACATTGAAATCTTATTGTTGCCCAAATATAATTTTGCAAGGTTCAGAACCGTCAAGTGCTTAATAACTAAAATCCATGTTTAAATCCAATATATCTAGCCTGGGCTAAATACATTATTGGTGCTTGTTAAGATCTACCTGTATGCATTCACAATGACCTGTTGTTAAAAATAAAATTTGGAATTCCACTTAGATTTTTGTTCACGATTACAGGCAATACTCATACTGAAATCAGACTATATTTCTGATCTATGTTATAATAAAAGTCAAATATAAAATAAGATCGGAAAACGGATCGGAATTCCCCTACATTTCAGTGTTCATGATGACAATTTACTAAACCTTCGTCAAATAAAAGTTTAGCTTTGTGAAAAAACTTTTATATATAATGCCTTATCCTTTACAGCTAGAGAATCTACAACTGATGGGTAAAGATTGCATGAATAATACAAGCTCTTCGCTGAACAAGGAATAACCTTTGGCCTGACCTATGGTCAGGTCAACGCTAATTGAATTAGTCTTAGACATCCAGTCGTTTTGTTAACCTAACTACAGACAATTTACTCATATTAAATCAGACTATTATTTAAGATCCATAAAAGTCGGAAATGAAGAAAGGAGTTTTATACCAGGCTCTAACATCCTTTTTAGTTTTCTATTTATTTTACTTGAAAAGGCTATATTAAAATATTATATTATTTTGTCTATTAAATTTTGCATGGGTTAGAACCGTCAATTAAGTACTAAAATACATGTTTAAATCTAATACCCTGGTTTTACACGTTGAAAAGGAGTGAAGTAAAAAAAAAATCAAGTTTTGTTATAAGCCTATGCATATTTGGAATAGCATTGTCATTTTTCTAATAAATGCTAATATGTCAAAAATTAATCTAACTATTAAAAAGGTGGACACATTTGTCATCAAAGGTGCAATGCTGATTTAAATGCAACTTTTATGCAAATGAGCTCATATCTATTGTTCTTCACATGCAAAACATTGAGAACGTTGCCACTTTTTCGGGTCTTTTTTACCTCATTCCGCTTTCCTATATATAATGGTAAATTGCATTGTATTGTATTGTATTGTATTGTATTGTATTGTATTGTATTGTATTGTATTGTATTGTATTCAGAAGCAGTAGACCATGTTAGGTGTCTCACTCCCAAAGGCATGGTTCAGTGATTAATAAAGAAACCAATGCATTAGTAATGTGCACTCTGAAGTGTGATATTATTTTATACTGCAAAAGTGGCTATTTTATGTGTTAAAATTATTTCCATACTTTACGTTTCAAGCAGCTTCACCACAAAAATAACATCACAACTAAATTATATATATATATATATATATATATATATATATTCCTTTTGTGTATAAAATGTCAATGTAAGGAAGTTTAGAATCACTAATTTAAAACGAGACTAGTCAATGATCGAAAATTGGCAAGAGCAAAAAATAAAAGGCACAACCATTTCCACTCTTACAGTATATAATATGGTTGGGTGACTGCGTAGAATGGCAAAAATTATGCCCGAAGGGAAAAATATTGAGTTGGTTGAAAATGCATGTTTACACAGACACGACTTGGCAGCCCAATTGGGTGACTTTTGCAGATTATCCCCAAGACCTCTGACCATTTTCGCTCCCATAGATAATAGTTAAGAAAATTATTGGGTGAATTTTCAACATTGGTTCTTGTCTTGTGACTTTCAGTAGTTTTCTGACCCATATAAACCAATGGTTAAGAGAAGAATTGTGTGACTTTTTGAAGATTTGACCCGTGATTTGGGCTAAATTCTATTTAGCAACCCTGCACAAAGGGGAAATAAACATAGTATATATATATATATTACTTGTTCTAACTACTGGTTCTATAACTATTTATTTTATACTTAGTTCCTGGTGAAAGTATGGAAGAAGCTTGCTACTTGAATGGTATCTAGAATCATAATAATGGTGGAAGAGTTATGGTGCAAGGAACCAAATACATACTTTTACATCAAACATGTCAAAAACAATATCGCTATTAACTAGTGAACATATTTTTGGAACTAAGTCAGTCAACACGTGTTTGAATGTGAACATTTTTCAACTTGGGAACCGTAGTCAACACTCCCGGGTCAACACTACGAACATATTATTGGATTCAGCTTGGCAAATAAGTTTTCCCAACACGGGGTTGACTGTGAATATATTTTGGATTCAACTTGGCAAATAATCTCAACAGGTGTTTGACTGTGAATATATTTTGGATTCAACTAGGGAACTAAGTTATCTCAACACGTGTTTTACTGTGAACATATTTTTGGATTCAACTTAACAAATCGCATCATTTTACACAGCAGGTGTCGGACATTGCATTTTATAAGCCTTTTATACACCGATAAGATATAATTTAGATATGGCTAAACGGGCAAGGATGTGTGTCATGTTGATATCATTACTAGCATTCATTGCTGTTGGCTCTAAATTGATCATCTTATTATTGACGAAGAGTATTAATATATCCCCAAGATTGTCAGCAGTTGGGCAGAGTGGTCGAGTAGTAGCATCAGGTAAGGGAGAATGGACTATTTTTAGGGCGGGCTGTAGTCGGGCCGGTAACCTTTAAAATGTACCGACCCGTCTAGTAATATACCAGTCATTTTGGCTTCAGAATCGGTTAAAAAGTCAATTTATCAATAATGCTCAATCAGGGTCCGGCATAGTGGCAAAAAACTGGCAAAAAAGGTAAGAAGTGACAAAAACTCAAATATTGTCAGGGGCTGTGCAATAATTATGAGCCCCCCGGGGGTTACATTTCCAAATGGCTCGCCAAAAATCGCTTGCCCCCCCCCCCTCCTCGCGGCTTGCCAATAATTGCTTGCCCCCCTTTCTGCTCGCCAAAAATTTTACCCCCCCCCCATTTTACCCTCCCCAGGGCTCGTAATTATTGCACAGCCCCTGACAGTTAAATATTGAAAAGTAACACAGTAACCCATAAACAGTACACGCAACCTTTAAGGGATCTGGAATGAGCGTTTTGAGCGTTTCGACAGTATTTTTTTATGGGACATGCGAGCACATCAGACATATCGAATTGCATTCTGAATACGAAGAATGTCTTTCTGATATCAACTAATTTTCATTTTTTGAAATTCACGATATAATACAAATTTTATTACAAATTATTAAAATTGGATATTTTTCACATGTTTGATATATTACAGTCCTCGACGTAAATTTTATAAATCTAATGATATATTCTTAAAGTGTATGTAGCTGGGAGGAAAAGCCGATTTATAAAGTTTACTTCGAGTACTGTTAAATATCAAAAATATCATTTTTTAATCATTTGCCATAAAATGTGTATTACATTGCGAATTTCACAAAATCAAAATTATTTGATATCAGAAGGACATTCTTCGTATTCAGAATGCAATTCGATATGTCTGAAGTGGTCTAATGTCCCACAATCAACATATTGATTTGTCTCATCACGTTCTTATGATAACAATTGTGATGTGCCCTCAGTAATTTAATTTAATTATTTAACTTTGTTTACAAGCTGAATGTATGTCATGAGAAGTGTAAGACAAGGGAAAACACCATGGAAGCAATCATGCAATAGTTTGTGTGTTATGGCATGTTCTGGGGGAATTCCCTTTCATTCATCAGGTGATCAAAACAAACTGAATCAGAGTTATTAATGTCATAGGCGATTTTCCATAAATTATTACTCAATATTCGGTGCATTATTGCACCATCAGGAAAACCCCCCAGGAAGTGATGTAATGTGAAAGGTTAATGTGTATAATTAATCTTGGGAAATCCCAAGCTTGCATCATCTGTGAAGATGTGAATGAAATGATGGTTTATTAATAGATGATGGGTTTTTGCACTGGTATAAAAAGCTGGAGGCTTGAGTTTGGAATTTACAGAATGTCATGGGAGATTGTGAAACTCCATATCTGTGTGATGGTCTTCGTGCTTCAAAAAAGAAGCACACTTTAACCAGTTTATGTAGCCAATAATTGAGCTATTTTAATACAGCAACGAAGGAGATAGCGAGCAAACAAATGTGCTCTTCCTCATCAAAGGATTAAAGTTCTTCTGTCGAATTGCTGGAGTTTGCTGGGTTTGCGGAGGCCACGCATCTGTCAAAAACAGCGGAGCTGTGTTAAAGAAACCTGTTCCCTGGAAACAGAGTGATTGGTGAAAGAAACACCATTATTGGAGAAAGCAGCGCAAGAAGATAAGTAATAGGAGCAAGCAGCATCATTTCCGTGTGAGGATTTCATACGCAAGGATATTTATAAACGCAAGTGTACACTGGACTTCGCTGATTTTTGCAGGACAAGTGAATAAGGATATATTATATCAGTCGTCCAGAACATTAACATTGCAAGAACTCTAGGATCACCAACAAGAAGACCGCTGGTTAAGTACTGATAGAATAAAACTGTAATTGTGTGATTTTATTGTATTGCAATATTGTTGTTATATGTACCAAGCATACTGTGTTTTCAATTAAAGACTTAGATTACGTTAGCTTAATCAAACAGTGTATTTGTGTTGTGCATTCGTGTGAGTTCGGGTAAAAGGTGATTTTGGCCTTGAGTCAAGTACGACTCGTAACACAACGATCAAGTTATGACACATTCAGTTACGTGTACTAGTGCCTATTAAGGCCTAAAAATGTTTGATTGGCGTAACATAAAAAAAATAGGGTCGGTCGGTCGGCAATATTTAAAAAAAATTTACACACATTTTATGCAGTAAATAGCTTTTTTTCTTTCATTTTTAAATTTTAGGTTTAGAAAAAAAAAAAAATTTTTGCAAAAAAATAAGAAAAAAAGTCTAGGGTCGGGCCTATTTTTAGGGTCGGTCGGGTTACGCCAATCAAACAATTGTTTTAGGCCTAATGGAAACCCAAGCCATTAATTGTTAATATGTTACTTATAATTACTAAATCTGGTCATATTACACGAAAGAAATTAAGCAATGGTTAAAATAATTTGTGTTGAGATGAAGAAAAGTGAACCATTGATCACTTTGTCAGTTTTTGCCATTTTTGCCAACAAAAACTGTCAAAAATGGTTTTGCCAAGTGGAAAAAACTCGGTTTAAAACCATGTTTTTTTACCCGCGGCAAAAAACCTTGCAAACCCTGAGTTCAATGAACATATGATAGAATTGTGTACAACGATAATACGATGAGTGAGTGATTATTAAGTTTATTTTGTGTATCTTTGTTAGGACATAGTTGCGGCTTTAACTGAAAAATTAACCTCTACCTCTTCTTTTTTCAAAGAATATTTTTGTTTCGTGTATTTATTAGCATCTCAATTAGAATTTTAAAAGGCGAAGGGAATAGAGGGTACCTACTTCAGCAATAACCTGTTAATAGATAAACCTTGGATAGTGTATAGTGAAAGTCAAAAAAGTCAAAGAGTGAAACTTCATCTTGGTTTTATCAAAAGGTTCTACAGGTTAGAATAGATTTTTTAACCAAAAATATATATTTTTTAAACCACAGAATAAATGGCTCTTTTTAGAGCCACCACACTTTGCAAAAGAGACAGAATAAAGTGTAGAAAATACAGAATAAACGGATCTTTTCAGAGCCACCAGACTTTGAAAAAAGCATAAAAATGCCACTCTTTTTTTGATTTTACAATCTTTACATTTTGTTATGTTCAGGAGCTGTGGATGAACATCAATTTAAAGGCACAGACAGACATTGCAATCCAGGACATTTTCAACTGAATAATGATGGTATTTGTCACCCCATGCTAACGTGTAAGGACATTCAAGACAGTGTCACTGGCATTCACAAAATCGGTGGTGGAAAACATAAGAATGTAAGTTGATGATTTTCAATTTTCCCTTTAAACTCGTACTCATATTTGGGAGTATATAAAACGGGGACCCCTTAAAATCACCCCATAAAGTTACTGACAAATTTCTAGGGGGTCCCCGTTTGTCAACTTTGGGGTCCCCGTTTTACAGATTGACCCAGGGTAATATGTAAAACGGGGACCCCAAAAACGGGGACCCCTATTTTTTTCTCTCTATTTTAGGACTGATGAGTCTCCAAATCTCGACAAAATATTCACCATGGATATACTAATATTACAAATGTAATTTATGAAAGTAGCAAGGACTTCTTATATAATTGTCCAATATACAAAATTTTGGGGTCCCCGTTTTAGGGTCCCGTTTTACAGATTGACCTAGGGTAATCTGTAAAACGGGGACCCCAAAAACGGGGACCCTTAAAATCACCCCATAAAGCTTCTGACAAATTTCTAGGGGTCCCCGTTTTTGGGGTCCCCGTTTTACAGATTGACCCAGGGTAATCTGTAAAACGGGGACCCCAAAACGGGGACCTCTATTTTTCTCTCTATTTTAGGACTGATGAGTCTCCAAATCTCGACAAAATATTCACCATGGATATACTAATATTACAAATGTAATTTATGAAAGTAGTAAGGACTTCTTATATAATTGTCCAATATACAAAATGTTGGGGTCCCCGTTTTAGGGTCCCCGTTTTACAGATTGACCTAGGGTAATCTGTAAAACGGGGACCCCTTAAAATCACCCCATAAAGCTTCTGACAAATTTCTAGGGGGTCCCCGTTTTTGGGTCCTCGTTTTACAGATTGACCCAGGGTAATCTGTAAAACGGGGACCCCAAAACGGGGACCCCTTAAAATCACCCCATAAAGCTTCTGACAAATTTCTAGGGGTCCCCGTTTTTGGGGTCCCCGTTTTACAGATTGACCCAGGGTAATCTGTAAAACGGGGACCCCAAAAACGGGGGATCTCTTTTTTCTCTATTTTAGGACTGATGAGTCTCCAAATCTCGACAAAATATTCACCATGGATATACTAATATTACAAATGTAATTTATGAAAGTAGTAAGGACTTCTTATATAATTGTCCAATATACAAAATTTTGGGGTCCCCGTTTTTAGGGTCCCCGTTTTACAGATTGACCTAGGGTAATCTGTAAAACGGGTCCCCCAAAACGGGGACCCCTTAAAATCACCCCATAAAGCTTCTGACAAATTTCTAGGGGGTCCCCGTTTTTGGGGTCCCCGTTTTGCAGAATGACCCAGGGTAATCTGTAAAACGGGGACCCCAAAAACGGGGACCTCTATTTTTTCTCTCAATTTTAGGACTGATGAGTCTCCAAATCTCGACAAAATATTCACCATGGATATACTAATATTACAAATGTAATTTATGAAAGTAGTAAAGACTTCTTATATAATTGTCCAATATACAAAATGTTGGGGTCCCCGTTTTAGGGTCCCCGTTTTACAGATTGACCTAGGGTAATCTGTAAAACGGGGACCCCAAAAACGGGGACCCCTTAAAATCACCCCATAAAGCTTCTGACAAATTTCTAGGGGTCCCCGTTTTTGGGGTCCCCGTTTTACAGATTTACCCAGGGTAATCTGTAAAACGGGGACCCCAAAAACGGGGACCCCTATTTTTTCACTCTATTTTAGGACTGATGAGTCTCCAAATCTCGACAAAATATTCACCATGGATATACTAATATTACAAATGTAATTTATGAAAGTAGTAAGGACTTCTTATATAATAAATATTGTCCAATATACAAAATTTTGGGGTCCCCGTTTTAGGGTCCCCGTTTTACAGATTGACCTAGGGTAATCTGTAAAACGGGGACCCTAAAAACGGGGACCCCTTAAAATCACCCCATAAAGCTTCTGACAAATTTCTAGGGGTCCCCGTTTTACTACTTTAACCACATATTACACCACTTTGAATTAGATCTACGTCATGATTAGATCAATTTTGATTCATGAAAATAGTAAGGACTTCATATATTTTTGTCCAACATACACAACTTTGGGGTCCGCGTTTTTAGGGTCCCCGTTTTACAGATCGACCTAGGGTAATCTGTAAAACGGGGCCCCTTAAAATCAACCCACAAAGATACTGACAAATTTCTAGGGGTCCCCGTTTTTGGGGTCCCCGTTTTACAGATTGACCCAGGGTAATCTGTAAAACGGGGACCCCAACAACGGGAACCCCTTAAAATCACCCCATAAAGCTTCTGACAAATTTCTAGGGGTCCCGTTTTTGGGGGCCCCGTTTTACAGATTGACCCAGGGTAATCTGTAAAACGGGGACCCCGAAAACGGGGACCCCTATTTTTTGTCTCTATTTTAGGACTGATGAGTCTCCAAATGTCGCTAATATATTCACCATGGATATACTAATATTACAAATGTGAGTTGGGGATCGGAAGACCCTGGCGCACCACACATCCACGTGGCCACACCCACAATTAATTCACACAAGGCCCGTGACCTCACCACATATTACACCACTTTGAATTAGATCTACGTCATGATTAGATCAATTTTGATTTATGAAAGTAGTAAGGACTTCATATATTTTTGTCCAAAATACAAAACTTTGGGGTCCCCGTTTTTAGGGTCCCCGTTTTACAGATCGACCTAGGGTAATCTGTAAAACGGGGACCCCAAAAACGGGGACCCCTTAAAATCACCCCGAAATACTTATCATCGATGTGTGTATCATTACTACAATCAACGTGTGCGCATCGGTGATTGCGCAGTAAAATAAGGTTTATAGTATAATTCATCATTTAAACCAAATATATATATTGAAGGCCGAATTGAAAAGACTAGTCAGCCAGACCAAATATGCGGTGCTGCGCAATTCAGTAACCAATCAAGACGCGCCTTTGTCCTAACGTCAGACGCAAACTTATCTTTTTATTTTAATTCGGTCTTCAATTATAAATTGTTTTAAAAGGGTTCTAGATAGCGACGTTTGCACAGTATTTTCTATGGGACCTGAGAGCACATCAGACATACCAAATTGCATTCGGAATACGCAGAATGTCCTTCTAATATCAAATAATTTAGATTGGCAACAAAAAAAAGGCAAATTTTTGAAGAATAATGTTTTTGACATTTAATAGTCCTAGAAGTAAACTTTAGAAATCTAATGATATGTAATTGTATATAACTGTGATTAAAAGCCGACTATCACAATTGAATATAATATTTTGACCTTGCGTATTTTGGGGTGGGGGGGGGGTGGGGGTGGGCTTTGGGGACGCGAGCCCCCAAGGTAAAAGCAGAGAGCGGCAAAAAAGAAGGGGTGGCGGAAGAAGAAGGGGCGACAAAAAGAATTATTAAAAACAAGGGCGTAAGGATTATGATACATCAAAATGTTGTGCTTTTTGGTCGCTAGCACCTATAAACTTTTTTTTGTTGCTCATACACTGTCCAATTGACCTAAAACATCGCTCAGATCTTTTATTGTATGTTGTGTATGGTTCAACATTTTCCCGTACATTTTGTTCCCTGTACTTGGAGCTGGTGGTAGGAAAGAAAACATGCAATATATGGATCCACCAACTCCCACAACACATCTTACATTACCAATGCTATACCAATGTCATACTAATGTTATGGTTCAAAATTTTGGCTTAGATCTATGATTGTAGGTCTACCTATAGGTCGTAGATAATTATGGTAAACAAGCTCACAAAGCCACTTTCATTTACTATACTATACTATACTAAAAATTATAAAAATATAAATATTAATTGATTATAATTATTATTATTCATTTTATGACCAGGTTTATCTTGCCAGATGGAAGGAATACAACGTAAGCCTTGTGAATTTGACTAATCCGAATCCGTCTTACACCAATTACTTCTTATCTGCGGCAAAAAATCTACAAAAGTTTCATCCAAGTCCGTTTGTAACTCAATTGCTTGGCTTTTGCTCATCAATTCCTGCCATTGTCACAGAGTATCACAAATATGGGTCGTTAGCAAATATCAAGAACATCTTAAAGGACACCGATGAAGACAGTGGGGCGACGAGATTTCAACTTTGCCTTGATTATGTTAAGATAATTCATTTTCTTCATTCAGGTCCAACTGGTGCTTATGTCATGTGTGATACTTATACCTTAATTCAAACACTTTCACAATTTTTAGTGACTTCTAATTTTCATGTGGTTGTTAACGATTTAGATCTACTTCCTCTGGTCAATTCGTCCAAGGGAATTTTAACAAATTGTTGGGGAAAAGTCAGCGTGGAAGCTGGGCAATTTGCTGCTCCGGAACAATTATTGTGGTCTTCTACAAAAGACGAAGTGCCAGGTTATGACGAGAAGTCAGACATCTGGAAGATTCCAGCGGTAGTGGATTATTTGTTAGGAGCAGATCTTCATGGAAATCTTACCAAGCTCATATTGTCTAAACTTCACCAAAAGTGTCGCAGTAAGGATCCAAAACTCAGACCTACAGCAGCTGAAGTTTTAAAAGGATACTTAGATGTACAACAAACATTGAAAATTATAGAACAAAGTGTTTATTCAATATCATAACTTCTTTTTAAAGGAGTATTTCGTAATTTTAGCATCCCTTTTAAAGGAATGATTCAATAGGGCCTAGATATCCACAAAAATGGTTATTATTTAAAATTTTAGTTGATTCGCACATTGAATTTGCGAGGTACACAAATACATTTATTGCAGTGCTCCCATAGGGCACACCGACATCGCCTGGCTAATAATTATTTGGTGCAGCAGTGACATTAAAATGAATACACGGGATCGATACACGTGAATTGCTATGCACGATTTTGATATCAGACGAAAATCTTCGGATACTGAGTTAGAAAATGATGAATATCTCCCGTAAATGAATTTTCTCAAGAAACCAGATGTGGTCTCATACACTTGAAAATACGTGTTGAACAGATATTATAGTCGTTAGCGTGCGCTTTGAAAATTGGCCGTGCGCTTTGAACTCAAATTTTGACCAAGACTCTCAATTTTATATTGCGTTGGTCTTGTATGGACTACAGCGCGCAGCAGGCTATAGCGGCACTCACTCAAGTGGCGAGCGTATAACCATTGACCGCAATGTCGTATACAAGCTTGCTCACAGAGCGAGAAATCAATTACCCCGTCTATGTCAGTAGCCTTAGTCAGGTCACTTCGCTAATAATATGCATCTCATAAGGTCCGAATAAAATGGTCATGGGTGGCTGTGAATTCAACCTACCATGGCGATTTCTACTATGAAGATATCGGGGCGATGTCACTGTGTAGGGGACTGTGCTGTGATTTCTGTCTGTCGCAGACGAAAACAATACATATCGGATATGTCTTTGACAAACAACCGAATCGGCCAGAATGATTTTGCACTCAAACATTATGTAGACACAAGAGTACTTTAAATCAGCATTGATCAGTTGCAGTTTAATAACAACAATTATTTTATTCAGGATTTCAGATTGTCTATCAATTATTAGTTAATAACCTTTCACTCATTTGTTTTTTCAATTACTGTTATTTTTTCCTATACGTACATTTATTAAGTATACTGCTAAGACCACTGCGCTTTACAATGAACAGTGATGACAGATTATACAAATTACCACACAAAGTTTTGTAATGATTACGTCATTGGTTGGTATAAAATTGATAAAGTGATGCGCAATTTAAGTTAAGAGGTTGTCTGACGCGTTGGGTATCACTTTTGTGTGAGAGTACCTCCCACCCTCCAGTAAACCTTCTAAGCGAAAAAAATTGTTTTAAAATTTCGTTTGACAGGGATAATGGTAAGAAACGCTGAATGTTATCTTTATTAAGTTGTACGCGTATTACTTTAAGGGATCTAAAATGAGCGTTTATTGCGTTTCGACAGTATTTTCTGTGGGACATGAGAGCACCTCAGACCTATCGAATTGCATTCTGAATACGAAGCATGTCTTTCTGATATCAAATATTTGTCATTTGAAAATCACAATATGATACAAATTTTATGACAAATTATAAAAATTTGATATTTTTCAAATTTTGATATATAACAGTCCTCGAAGTAAATTATATAAATCTAATGACATATTCTTAAAGTGTATGTAGCAGGGAGGAAAAGCCGACGGTCAATTGAAAATTTTGACCTTTCATATTGAAGATATGAATTTTTTCCCCAAAAGACCTAATTTTTTTGGTGTTTTGGGAAAAAAATCCATATCTTCAATACGAAAGGTCGAAATTTTCAATTGATCGTCGGCTTTTCATCCCACCTACATACACTTTAAGTATAAATCATCGGATTTTTACAGTTTACTTCAAGTACTGTTAAATATCAAAAATATCAATTTTAATGATTTGCCATAAAATGTGTATTAAATTGCGAATTTCAAAAAATCAAAATTATTTGATATCAGAAGGACATTCTTCGTATTCAGAATGCAATTCGATATGTCTGATGTGCTCTAATGTCCCACAATAAATACTGCCCAAACGTTCATACCCCAGCCCTTAAGTGTGACCCTCATTTGTATTCATTCGTGAGTCCACATTCATAGCTTTTACAAAATGTCACAACAATAAAGAGAATATAATATTATGCGGAGACGAAGATGAAATAAATCTAAATCTTAAATTAAGTGACAATGCTATAGTAGTTGATGTTAGAGGTGATATATCTGAGTAATAGTAGGCATATCCTATACCTTCAATGCTATAGTAGTTGATGTTAGAGATGATAAATATCTGAGTAATAGTAGGCATAAAATCCATTATAACACAATATAATTTTTTTTTGGAATTTACCAGAACCAAAGTAATGTAGACCAGGGGGCACTTCAATTTTAGGTGAAACAGATCGAAAACCTAACAATTCTAATATGTGACCCGGCAGCACAAATGAGCCGTAAATTCCCTAAATTGTATTCTGAGTTACGGTGTAAAATGTGTACGAAGGTCATATTCATCGGTAACTTAAGCTGGCCCGACATCCGTCTCATTTCGATAGTCAAAACTAATCAATAATCCTATTGTTGAAGTGGATAATAAGCTTCTACCTTAGATGGCTATAGAACCTTTAATAGCTCTGGTCTTTGTTTGCTTATATTGCTAAATCCTGTTCAAGTGGTGGGTTACCAGGCATTGTATTTTATACAGGTATGCATAACCAACAATTAACAATGAGAGAACTTTCTTAAACCTCGTTGACTTGGGGATGATTTGAAATGACCGCCAATTATGACTGTTTGATATTTATTGCCAACAATGTGGAAAAAGAAACACATGTAAAAACGTAAAAAGCTATAATTTTGTTGAAGGAGCAAAGTTTAACAAACCATAACCCGCTTCTGGATATCGTTTGAAGTCAAATGATATACCATTTTTAAGTTTATGATGTTTATTTTTTAAACAGGAAATAAAACAAAATTGACCGGGGGTAGGAATTTACGGCTCATTCGCCGTGGACGGTCACATATGACATGTCTTTGTTTAGGACATTCAGGGGTGAAAGTAACTCCTTTGCTGTCTGTATACGGGATAACACCAATAGCTCACCCATGTACCCCCAGGTAATGGAATCTTGAATCGTACACATGTAACTATTTTTCGGATGGGTAGCTAGCTATTTAGGACTACCATTCCCGGGTGTACCATTCCCCTGTGCACATCATCAAATTTTTAGTGTACATGCTACCACGTAAGTTTGAGGTGGTGGGTCTGTGGGAGATGACTGCGTACCTCAAAAGGGGGACTTTTATAGCTGCGACAGGTCAAATTCAAAGATATTTCATGGCTTCTGAAAATCGCCTGACCAAAAAATAGCAATTTAGGGGTCTTTTAGATATGGTATTATCAAAAGCAATGGTTTTACAGCGCTCTTTTTTGGGCAAAATTCAAGGGTCTTTCGGAGTAACGTGGTACAAATTAAAACAGCCTTTTTTTAGGCGACCATCCCCGTATGGTCATTTGTATTAAGTACTCCCTGGACATTAAATGTAGTAAGCTATTGACCACAGAACTGAGTAATTCGTTTTCTATAATTTCTAAACATGTGTTTCCGTGTTCATTCGCAAGGTTACCGAAACCACAGAAAACTGCAATAAACTTTTTATAAGCAGACTGCCCGCTCGCGTTCTCGTTATTTGCAGTGTTCAGGTTTGGTTTACTGGTACATGTACCGATCATCGCTTGCTTATTACTTGAGCTATTCACGACCTCACCACTTGCGCTGTTCGCGTTCTCGTTACTTTGACTTCTCAAAGTGTCATAGGCTGGTGGCAGTCCCGGAGGAAGCCTGCTTGGTGGTCTATCGTATTGAGGCATTTCGTACAATCCATTTCCAGGTATTTCGTCATAGATGCGGTTGAGTGTTCCTTGCTGCTGCTCAAAGCCAATTCTATGTGAGTAGAGACTAGGGCCAGGCTCATAGGCGCGGTTAACTGTGTTAACGGATTCAGCTGGAGTAAAAGGCCGATTGCCTGGTTTTGGAGCCGGAGGATTAACACGCTGCAGTTCCAGCAAGTCACTGGCTCCCGTATTTTGGCTGAAATATAAGAAGCATATTAAAACTATAAGAAGCAGCACTAATAGAAACAGCACAAATTACTTACGGTTAGCAACTTGAATATCCATTGTGGTTATAAACAAGAATGCATTTATCTATAAACACTGTTTAGCAGACTATCATAAAGAAGAGTAGCCACTTTATTTAGCATTTATTTAATCTAAAAACGGTTATATCGTTATGAATTCGGCAGAGTGACGAATCGAGAATTTTGAGCAAATTGAGTTTTTGTATGCTTATGGTTATGTTTCAGGTTATCTTTTATTTCCACTAAAAATTAATGGTAAATCTTACTCACCGACGTAGTTATTGAAATTTTGATTTGGACGAATCGCGCCTAAGTGCGATAAATGAATTCGGCAGAGAGACGAATCGTATACTTAGCTGTACAAATCATGTTGATCTATAGCATTGTATAGCAGGAAACCTCGAATTTTCTATATTACATGCCCTATACTAATATATTTGATACCAACGTATAGCTGTAGGTATCTTCTATCCATTGATACCAAAATAAGTACAAACATTCCCCACGTGATATTGCTGTAGTTTAATAATGTGAGTGCGCGCCCGTGAAATTGGAAAATCCCGGAAAATCATACGCAAAATATAGGCCAATATTGTTATTTTTGCTTTCAAATCCTCGAGTTTTTGCTAAATATTACAGGGATGACTATTTATTACTTATATAGCAAGTTAAGTCTACATATTCTTAGGACAACCAGTAATTTCTACACAAAAGCCCCAAATCAAGAAGGCGTGCTATGGTTTATACGTAGTTGAATGCGTATTCGACCGCTCTCTGAGCAGTGGTAAGCTGTTAAAACGCGTTTTGAGGGATATATCGATTATTTCAGAACATGCAATTATTGCTAATAATTCGTGTACATTCACTTCTATAATATACATTTCAAATGAGTGCTCACGAATGTTCTTAATTTTTAGAAGGACCAATGGAATGGTACCAAGATTTTCAAACGCCGTTTACTCAGAACAGCAATTTTGCGTATTCGGCACTCTGCCGTGTTCATAACGTATTCATGCTAAATATTCAAATATTTGAAGTGGGGATTCATCCTTTTTGTTACAAGCTCTCCCGGGCATCTAGTGAACTTCAGGAAAAAATACGTTTACCAGTATAAAGACATACATAACCTCTTCATGAAATTAACAACAGCTTGAACGTAATTTGCTTCTAATGTACTTGTCCTACATTATGTACCAAATTAAATTAAATGAACAAATAATAAATAAATTAATTATTAAAAAAATTTAAGAAAAAAAAAGAAAAAAAAAGAAAATAAGAAAAAGAAATAATTAATAAACAACAACATTTAAGAAAGACAGACAGAAAGAAAGAATGATATAAAGAATAAATAAATAAATAAATAAATACATAAATAAATAAATAAATAAATAAATAAATAAATAAATAAATAAATAAATAAATAAATAAATAAATAAATACATAAATTAATGAACTAATTAATTAATAAACAAAACATTTAAGAAAGACAGAGAGAAAGAAAGAATGATATAAAGAATGAAAGAAGAAAGAAAGAAAGAAAGAAAGAAAGACCGAAAGAAAGAAAGAAAGAAAGAAAGAAAGAAAGAAAGAAAGAAAAAGAAAGAAAGAAAGAAAGAAAGAAAGAAAAAGAAAGAAAGAAAAAAGAAAGAAAGAATGAAAGAAAAAAAGAAACTAATAAAAAATTAAATTAAATGAATAAAATTAATAATAAATTAATTAAAAAATAAAATAAAAATTAAGAAAGAAAGAAAGAAAAAAAGAAAATCATGTACTAAATTGATAATAAGTAAAAAATAAAAAGAAAGACGGAAAGAAAGCAAGAAAGAAGAAATGAAAGAAAGGGAAATGAGCTATTATCGACCCCCTGGCTGGAGTAGACTAAAGAGAGATATTGAACATGTGTCACATGACACTATGTTATTTAGCAAGCGAGGTAACATTACATTGTATTTTGAACATGCATATGTATAAAAGCTATATTTATATATATATATATATTCCAAGCTACATGTACGATCAGTACGACAGCAACTTAGCTCACTTCCGGTAATTTTTACCGGCGTGACCTTTGCTGTTACGTAATGTTGTAAATCAGGTGACAAATACAGTTTTTCAGAAAACATCAAAAAAATGGAATACACGAGTGGTTTCTCCCTTCATTTCCATATTGAGCCCATAGATGAGTATAAGGCAAACAGTAACGTGTAAAAGTCCAATTATTGTGGAGAAAATGAATGTTTATTGTGCGCGAAGTAGCCTAAAAAATGAGAAAAAATGCATGTCACGATCACCAAAATGGTTATATCTGCAACTATGCGCCAACGCCGGTCGTATGCTTTTCTGTAATGATAGATATTAGCTAACTTGAGCTTGTATTAAATTTTCAGCGAAAATGATTGGTGGAACAATCGAGTCGTAGGTTGGAAAGTTGCTTTCAAAACGGCTTCCCTCGCAATCGTGCGTGACCATAAGTGACCAGTGTCAGCAGGAAAATTAACAGCCGGCCTTGTCCATATAATCGATTAATAATTGTCAGGATCGTCCAGTTGACTACAGTGATATTTATTTATTCATACAAAATACTGCCCTGTCATACAAAATATCGAAGTCAATATAAAACGTAATTTCAAGCCATTTGACTGAACTTACAAACAGTTTATAAAAGATTATTGTTGAACGAGACACTGAATTAGAAATAACATTGCAAAAGATACGAGAATAAGTTAGCAGGTTGTGATGGTCTAGTGGCTAAGTCCGTGCCTGAAGTGCGTGAGGTTGGAAGTTCGAACCCTACCATAGCGGGGTTTTTTTGTTGAAAATATTTATGATATTAGTAAACAACTTTCAGGAAGGGTTTCTGATCATTTGAAGCAGAAATAATGAGGTAAAATGAAAGAAAGCAGTTTTTTTTATCTTGACCGCTCGTGGTGTTTTATTGAAGATAATTAAAGTTACTCTAGACAATGAAACGCTGATTCCAATTATGTGTATGTCTGGGTAGGGTGTAAGAACGGTGTAAAAATTACAAATAATATTATGCCAAAATATCAGGTTTGAAATTGGTAAAGTATGGCTGACGCTATCTTATTTTTTAATATGTAGGCCTACGCATAAAGAAAAACATTGCAAACGTGTTGCATAGAAATATTTTTAATTGATCATAATACTGACGGGCCTACACCATAGGCCTAACAGAACAAGAGAAAAAAAAATCGAAATGCTGTAGGATTCGAACCTACAACCTCTCGCACTTCAAACCACGGCGTCAACCACTAGACCATCACAACCTGCTGTTACATACTCGTAACTTTTGCAATCTTATTTCTCATTCAGGGACTCGATCAACAATAATATTTTTAAAACTGCTTTTAAGTTCAGTCAAATGAGGTGATATTACTTTTTATATTGACTTCAATATTTTGTAAGTCAATGCAGTATTTTACTTGAATAAAGAAATATCACTGGAGTCAACTGGACGATTCTGACGATTATTATTCGATATAATGACAAGGCCGGCTGCTATTTTGCTAGTGACACTTGTCACTAACGGGACACGCACGATTGAGACACGGACCGTTTTGAGAGTAACTTTCCAACCTACGACTCGATTGTTCCACCAATCATTTTCGCTGAAAATTTAATACAAGCTCAAGTTAGTTAATATCTATCATTACAGAAAAGCATAAGACCGGCGTTTGCCCATAGTTGTAGATATAACCATTTTGGTGATCGTGACATGCAATTTTTCTCATTTTCCCGGCCACTTTGGACATGTTCAAGCTTCTTTATTTTCAATATTATTCAACTTTTACTCGTTTTTTGTTCTTTGCACAAATGTTTGGTATCTTCTCCGTGATCATGGTACACAATTTAAGCAAACAACGACTCGTGTCTCCCATTTCTGGAGCTATTTCGCTAAAACATGTTTGCCGGCCAAATTTTCAACATTTAGTTACGTAACCCGTGTTCACCAACCCGTAAAAATTTTCTATCGAACAAAAGAGGTCACGAAGTTGCCGTCGTACTGCGATGCTTCGACTGTTTGTGTCTTAATCTCACTCTCTCTTATTTGTTGCCATGTAACAAGACCGATGGTTGATATTATGTTGCTTTGCAATACTGGTCATGATGGGAATTTAGACTGAAGCACAGTCGTTGGTTGATGTCTGCAAGGTATGTTATTTCCCCGTTTAGCTTGATGCTTGATGCTTGATGTCTTAACTCCTAGAAAGCTTCCACTTGTCCAAGGAGACGGACGAAATCGTGCTGTGCAGATGTGCGGGTGCGAAGAATAGAAGACTAGAAGTGCAGTAAAAACATCCTCATCTTTAAAGCTGATGATGGGTGGTGGTTGGCTGCATTGCTCTCACCGCTGGAAGGGCTGCTGCCTGGAATGCTGCGACTGATGGTGCTATCACTGCTTCCAACGGGAGTCTATTCCAAAGTGGAATGGTGCGGATGAAGAAGGAGAACTTATATGTGTCACGAGAAGCTTGTATTGGATGATAACGGAGGTGATGGCTTGATCTGACTGGTAGTGGGTGAAGCTGAACACAAGGTGGAAAACTGACATTGATGAGGTTGTAGTGGAACTTGAAGAACATGGTGCATTGGTGGAGTATTCGCCGGGTAACTAGTTGATCAAGATCAAGTTGTTGTAGAAGAGGTGAGATACTGGCTTTACGGTCATAGACACCACAGATATAACGCACAGCCTGGCGCTGGACCAGTGTGTGGACTCCATGCTGCCGCCGCGTACTCCAGCTGGGGACGAACCAGGGTTTGGTATGCTTTCAGCTTGATGTTTTGTGAGCATGGTCCCATGTTTCTTCTGATGATTCCTAGAGTACTGCAGGCCTTTGATCTAATTTTGGCAATATGCTGGTTCCACGTTAAGTCACTGGCGATGGTGACACCGAGGTACTTATGATTAGATGTTCTTTCTATGTCTTGTTGCGCAACGTTGTAATTGAAAAGGCTGGGTTTGGTCTTACGAGTTATGGTGAGAAGTTGGCATTTGGAGGCGTTGAAGCTCATCTGCCAGGTATCTGCCCATTTGAACACTGTATTGAGATCTTGTTGTAATATATCATGATCAGCATCTCCTTTAATTTCTCTATACAAAACGCTGTCATCAGCAAACAGTCTGATGCTAGACTTCACTTCATCTGCTATGTCATTGATGTACACAAGGAAAAGTGTCGGTCCCAATACTGACCCTTGTGGAACGCCTGATTTTACTGGCGACCATGGTGAATGCACACCGTTGACACTAACACACTGCTCCCGGTTATTAAGGAAGGCTTGAATCCACCTCAGTGTATTTCCTCGAATTCCATAGTGATGAAGCTTAAGCGCCAACCTCTGATGTGGTACTTTGTCGAACGCTTTACTGAAGTCCAACAACAGAACGTCCGTTTGGCTACTCCTATTGAGGCACTCTGACCAATCATGAACTGCTTCAAGCAACTGCGTTTCGCATGATCTTTTTTCACGAAAGCCGTGCTGATGATCAACGATGACATTATTTGTAGAAAAATGTTTGGAAATGTGCGAAAGGACAACCTTTTTTGTAAATGGATGTAACAAGTGCTTTCCTCCACACCTCGGGTAGTAAACCAGATTGGTAAGATTGACAAAAAATGAAATGAAGTACGGGTGCCAATTCTTCTGCGTAGTCATGTAGTATCCGTGCAGGTATGGAATCTGGGCCACCTGCTTTACTGGTGTCAAGTTGCTGTAGCTGTTTCAGCACACCTTCTACGCTGATATTAAGATCACTGATAGATTGGAACTCTGAAGCACCCTTGCTGCATGTAAGCAGTGAAGCCAAGTCTTCTTCAGTAAAGACTGAAGCAAATTGATGGTTTAACACATCAGCTTTTTCTTTATCTGTTGAACTATTTTTTCCGTTGACTGTCAGCGTTGGAATTCCCACTGCCTCACGTCTCTGGGAGCGAATGAAGGACCAGAATTGCTTAGAATTGGACTCCAAGCTTGGTCCAAGTACCTCTTCCATATATGTGTGGTAAGACTGCTTTAGTAACTTGGTAACATAGTTACGTTGCTTTCTGTAGCAACTCCATAGTCTCTGAGAATTTGATCTTTTAGCACTAGCATACAGCTTATCTCTTTTTCTCATTTGCCTGATAATTTCTTTGTCAATCCACGGATGGCTTTGCTTATTTTTAGACATACGATGTGGAATGTGCTTTTCCATTGCTTCAAGTGTGTACTTCCTAAAAAGCTCCCAGTTGTCATCAACTGATCTTGAATCCGGGTTGCTTTGGAAGAACTCTTCACAGTTTTGGTTGAGGCAGGCTTTCAAGTTTTCATTATCAGCCCTTTTGTAGATGTAGACTTTGTGTGGTGGTTTGTTTTGCCTTTTTGGTTTTAGGTTTATGTCAAATAGGAGGATATCATGGTCACTTACTTATATATTATAGCTGACATATTATAGTGATCGTTGCTTGTTGTTGTTTTGTGTTTTTGCCACTAATGGATGCAGATATGGTATATGGATGAATGGCATTTGCTCTAGCGTATACAAGGTTACCTACTCTGTTCAAATAAATGTCTCTGTTATATTTTCTTTGCTAATATTTTATATGGCAAGCAAGTATTGATTTTATTGTTTAGTTTAATACACACACGTTCAATTCAAAAAGCAGTGAATAACAAATTTCCAGTCTTAGTACACTGCGAGTCTAAAGTACATAGTGCATGTGTAAACAGAATTCTTTCCACTGATGTGGTTGTGGGGAAGGGCTATTAAAAACGGTGCATTGAAATCGTATTGTCGCCCAAATATAACTTTGCAAGGGTCATAAAGAACCGTCAAATGTAAGTACTAAAACCCATGTTTAAAGCCAATACCCTGGGCTAAGGGATCGAGTGTTCATAAATACTTTGGTAGGGGAGGGGGGTGGTTGGAAAAGTTGGAACCTCGGACGTCAAAATATTTGTGATCCCCCCTAAAAAAAGTTGGATTTGTTTTGGATCCCTTTTTATGCTCTAAAAAATTTTGGATCCCCCTTCATGTCCTAAAAAAGAAACCAAAAATATACATCATTAACAATGGCATATATTTCTTTTTGACATTGGGGTTGGAGAAAATATCTTGAAGTACAGCACCTTTTGCTTAAGTTTGCTTAAGTTTATGGTACAAATGCGCGCTGAAGCTAAACTGGTTAAATATAGTACAAAAGTGGAATTAATTTGCGCGAAGGGCAAAAAATTTGGCACTTTTTAGTTTAAAATGACCAAATATGGGGTTAATTTTGGTTAGAAACCCATACACATTACATAGACATCAACATTGGGGAGGATGATTGTATGGACCATCCCCCATATCAAAATATTGGGGGGATTTATCCCCCACCCCCGGGATCTACCCCTATGGTCATTAACTCAGACATTAGCTAAAAATTACCGTTTGGAGTTATTACTCATTGGAGTGATAGTGTTACACCCAAATTGTAAAGTGCGCACATTTTGTTGATTTGTAGCTTGAGATTAGAAAATTGAACACTTAACATTCATGCGCGCAAAAAGTTTGGAATGTACATGCCTTCTCGTACATTTTACCCCGGTATTTTAGCCTCAAATGTTTTTGATCCCCCCTATTAAGGACTGATTTTTTTATCCCCCTTTTTAGGACCCACAATTTGTTGATCCCCTCACATATTTTCCAACCCCCCAAAGTATTTATGAACACTCCCTAAATACATTATTGGTGCTTGTGAAGATACCTATATTGCAATGACAATGGCCTGTTGTTAAAAATAAAATTTGGAATTCCCCTTATATTTTTCACGATGAAAGATAATTTACTCATACTGAAATCAGACGCATATACCAGGCTCTAACGTCCTTTTTAGTTTGCTATTTTTTCCTTGAAAAGCATTTTTTAAGGATTAAAATATTATATTTATTTGTCCATCAATTTTCAGTTTCAGCCTCCCCAAAAGGAGAGTTTTATTACATTGTAAATATAGGCCACCGGCCCTTTTCACATCTATAAAATCAATGATTACAATATTTACCAATTTTAGAAACACATACAAACAAAGTCAGTCATTTTTTTCAATACTGTACCTGGTAAGCAGTGCATAATGGCAGTATGAAGCAAGTTCTTTTAAAGTGTGTTCATTTGATGAAGTCATAAAACGAATGAAATTTGCCATTGTTGGCCTCGAGTCCAAACAGGAGGGGAAATATTTTGCTCTAAGATCATCGAAGAAGCTGCATTTTAGGAGAAAGTGCAATTCATCTTCAACTTCTTCTTCTTCGCAAAAAAAACAAACACGTTCATCATAAGGCAAATTTTCTCTCCGTCCTGTCTCGACTCGAAGGCAATGACTAGAACATCGTAATCTTGCCACGGCAGTTATGAATCGATTATCATTAAATACATCAAGATAGTGTTCAGAAATGCGCATGTTCTTAAATTCCTGATATAGAATAAGACGACCGTTTGATGAAACCTCTGCCACCCAGTCTTGATGAGAGATGTCAGAAACTCTTTGGCTAAACGAGTTTAAGAATTCGATTTCATTACCTATATCTTGTGCAAGCCATGCATAGCCAAAGCCATACGAGAACAGAATATCTTTAACAGCGCTTGCCCAAGTTGTTTTACCATGTTCATCAAGTCTAAGTAGCATCTTATATGCAATTCTTGGATATCTATGATCGGGAAGTCGCAAAATCCTCAGCCAATATTTTATAAACCTGATTATTTGACGAGTGTATAAAGATGATCTACCACACTCACCCAGAGCTGCACAATTTGGAGTTGATGAATTTACACCAAGGAAAAACTTACACGCTTTTGTTTGGACTCTTTCAATAAGATGATATTCACCAAAGCCCCAAATTTCAGAACCATACATAAGAATGGGAGCGACAGTTGAATCAAAAACTTTAAAGAAGTGCCGCATGTGCAAAGCACCCACCTTTTTTGAAATTAAACGCAACTGCGCCATAGCTTTACTAGCTTGGTCCGACAAAGTGCGTGTTGCTTTTCCCCATGTATTTCCTGGTGTTAAATTTAAACCAAGATATTTATAAGTATTTGTTATTTCAATGCGATTTCCCTTAAAAAACCATCTTTCACGCTGCGCAATTCTGCCACCCCGTCTAAAAATAAGCACTTTGGTTTTTGCGATATTTACATCCAAACCCCATTCATCACAAAATCGGGCGAGAACATTTATATGCCGTTGTAGGTCATAAACCGTATCAGCAATAAGTACAATATCATCGGCAAAAAATAAGGATTTGATTTCGTTCACACCTTTTCCAATATTGATACCTTTTCCACCTCTATTTTCAAGCATTTCATGAAAAATTGATATAAAAATCGAAAAGAAAGATGGACTTAGCATACAACCTTGCCTAAGACCAATATTACAAGGGAAAAAATCAGTGATGTGGTTTTTATCCACTTTAACTGCAGATGTTAGCTTCTTGTATATACCAGAAATACATTTATAAAAGTTACCAGAAATACCAACTTCGGATAGGCGCGACAAAAGCTTATCAATTTGCACTGTATCAAAAGCACGTACGAAATCAACAAAAATACAATAACATTTGCGACCTCGACTGAATTGATTGTTGATAATTGCATGGAGAGTGAATACATTGTCGATAGTTGAATAGCCTTTCCGAAAACCAGCTTGAGCTTCTGGAATAATACTTGTGTTTTCAATGAATTTGTTCAATCGACTGTTTAGCACACTAGTGAATATCTTACTGAACACATTAATCAATGATATACCACGATAATTTCTAACATCATTTGTATCACCTTTTTTGTGAAGAGGGGTGATAACAGACATGCACCAATTATCAAGAATAATCGCTGAGGAGAAAACAACATTAAAAAATACAGGTCAAGCATGGCAAAATATCATTAATGCAATATTTATACATTTCACTACATATACCATCCGTGCCAGTTGACTTGTTACACTTCAACTTTCTTATCGCCTCAATGATTTCAATATCAGTTATATCAACATTCAAACACTGGGCATGATCTTGATTTACACCAACATTCATATTATGTTCATTATCATTCACATCACGATTTAGATCTGTTTTGAGAAGAGAGCTAAAATGATTAAACCAATCAGATGGAGAAATTTTTGGATCTTTTTGGATCTCACCTTCTGTTCTCAAAAACTTTATGAATTTCCAGAAAGACTTTGGATCGACACAGTTTGAAACCATTTTTTCCTTCAAAGAATTTTTGTAATCACGCTTCTTCTTTCTACATACATTCTTGTATGCCCTTTTACTCATCTGGTAAAAATTCAAATTTTCACTGGTACTACTTTTCCGAAACAACTTTAGACGAGACAGTTTTTCTTTTTTCATATCACGACATTCATCATCAAACCATCCACCTTTAATTTGTTTCTTGGAGTTGTATGTGGTACAACACTTCATGTGGTTTGCAGCCTTTTGTAATAAACAAATAAACTTTTGAACACCATCATTTATATGACCATTAGCTATCATTGTACAAATTTCATCAAATTCATGCTTATTTTCAAACACATTTCTTGAAAACTTACCACTTTTCTCAACCGACCAGCAATACTTATCAATGGTATGAAGTTTGCAATTATCCTTGAGACCATTATGCAAAGAAATTTTAACATTACAATTTAAAGACCATTTTAAAGGCATATGATCAGATTCAGTCATAATATCTACAGAAAAATCACTTATATACTCAAAAAGTGGTGAAGAAATAATCAGATAATCAATCACACTTTTGCCCTGTGAACTAATGAATGTATATTCACCATAAACATCACCACAACTTCTACCATTCATGATATGAATATTGTGATTTTTACACAAAGTTAAAACATCTCTACCATTTTTATTTACAATATTATCTTTTGAAACACGTTTGCGTTCAAAATCATCATAGTCATAATTAAACTCTTCACATGAATAATCAAAAATATACTGTACAGAATCATTTGCAATAAAGTCATTTTCCACACCAGTGCGCACATTGAAGTCACCACACAACATAATCATCGCATCATATGTATCCTTCAAGTGAAATAAGATGTCATTGAGTGTTTCAAGAGGACTTTCTTCAGTGGCTTTATACGTGCTTGATTGAACATCAGGGATATAAACTATTCCAACAATTATGTTTTCAAGAAGACCAAAGAAGTTTTTATCAAAGAGTAAGAAAATACCATGGTCAAAATCAGTGTTAATTTTGGTTATGCCCTGCATAAATTTATTTTTGATAAACACAGCAATACCACCAAGGAATCGACCATATTTCTTAATTTTTGGTCTAAATGATGTATAGGCCATATAGCCATCAAAAGAGTTTTTAAATTCCTCGGTAGACTTAGCCCAAGTCTCAGTAAGGAAAATAATATCAAAACCAGTACAGTAACGCATAAAATCATCATTTTGCAATTTGTTTTTCAGTCCATTTACATTCCAACACATAAAATTACAATTTTTAACGTGATTAGAGTTCAAAGTTGAAGGGCGTTGGCCACATCCCTATTTGATTACAACCTCATTTTCTTCTTCATCCACAATCCATGTAATTTTGTTTCCATCCTGATCTGTTGTTATTAATTTCTTGTATGAAATTTTTGCTTTAGAAACCGATTTTCCAAGTTCACGTTTTTTGTCTCTGAGTTTCTTTTGAATTGACCTGGTGTTTGTACAATAATCCTCATGGACATAAACTCCAGCGCCCTTCAATTTGTATGCATTTCCCATAACTTCTTGTTTGTCTTTGAATTTAGTGAACTTTGCAATGATTGGAACGCTTCCGTTGGTCTTTGGTCCATTTGCGATTCTGTGTACTCTTTCAAATTCCATATGATCATTTTTAACACCCATCTTTTTACTAATTGTTTCTCTCAACTTGGTTTCTGCATCTTCCCATGATTCAGATGAAGGTCCTTTAACACCATCAAATATCAAAATATTTCGCCTAGATCTGTCCTCCTGCTCGTCGAGTTTAGCTTGCATAGACTTAATTGTTTCCTGGGTTTGTTCAAGTTCATTTTGCGTGCGTTTGAGACTATCATCAACAGCATTTATTTTATCAAGTTTTTCACTCACGCTTGTCAGATCCGCTTTGATATTTTCCACGTCATCTTCTAATGACGCAACCCGTCTGTCCATGGACGCCCATTTCTGGTCTAGATGATCTATGCGTTCAAGAATTTGGTCTAATTTATCTAGTTTCTTATTCATATCTGCAAGGGCAGCTTCCATTTGAACGGGTCCAGGATTCGATTCTATATCGTTTGACAGTTCCAGCATTCTTGGTATATAAGGTTTATATGGTACATACCTGACGGTGTACATACTTCCGATGTCGTTATCAAAGGTGTTGTTATTATATGATAGTCCATACAAAGCTTCCATGGTCGGTAGAAATTGATCGGTACAGTACAACAGCCCATTTGTAGCATACACAACGTACGCTATAACGATGACTGCACTGACCAGTCCATAACAGCTATCGCGGGGTTCATATTTCCCGCCTGGGTCATACTTCCCCCATGTCCGTACATTTCTCCACGATACTGGTTGTGTAAATCCTCCTATTCTAGCTCTCCATATAGTCGTAGGAATACCCATGATATCCCAGTTTATTTAGGAAACACTTTAGCACTGCAATGTTACCATAATTTACAGTCAGAACGCACATAATCGAGTAATAATGATGAATTTGGTGAGAGCGAGACGCTGCCAGTGTTTGTATTATGCCGCCATATTGGAATTTGCAATCAAATTTGGCAAGGGTTCGAACCGTTAATTAAGTACTAAAATCCATGTTTAAACCTAATATATACCCTGTTATTTTACACATGGAAAAGAAGTGAAGTACAAACAATTGTAAAAAAAGATCAAGTTTTGTTCTAATTTATGCAAATATATGCATAATTGGAATAGCATTACCAATTTTTTCTTCATTTCTAATTATGCCAATGTGTCAAAAATTAATCTAACTTTTAAAAAGGTGGACATTCAAAGAATTTTGTCATCAAAGGTGCAATGCTGATTTATATGCAAATTTTATGCAAATGAGCTCATATCTATTGTTCTTCACATGCAAAACATTCAGTGAGAACGTTGCCACTTTTCCCGTGTCTTTTTTACCTCATTCCCCTTTCCTATACATAATGGTATTATGTTGTATTGGTTTTCAGAAGCAGTAGACCATGTTAGGTGTCTCACTCCCAAAGGCATGGTTCAATGAGCAATATGGAAACCAATGCATTGGTAATAAGCACTCTGAAGTGTGATATTATTTTTTACCTCAAAAGTGGCTATTTTATGTGCTATAATTATTTTCATATTTAAAATGTTTCAAGCAGCTTCACCACAAAAATAACATAACAACTAGGCATACAGAGTGTCCCCGTAAGAACTGTATCCGTCGGAAAGTGAATTTTTTTGGTACTTTAACGCATAAACCAAACATAACTAAATATCCAATGTGGTTGAAGAATATATGAGCTATACAGGGTGTCCCAGAAAAAATTACCGGGCGAATGAATTTTGAAGTCGAGAAATAGACATCAGAATCCAAAAATCTAACCATCAGCGTGTAGCCCATCTTATTCTGCATCTTATACGCTAATTTTACTGGCATCGGTTGACTGATCGCGAAGAAATCAGCGATTACATAACGCATGCCTCAATTCACTTCATTCCAAGTTTGAAAGAAAGATCATTCAACACACTGCGCACTAGTGGTTAACACTGTCATTTAGGCTTCAGATTTTGTTCGAGGAAATCCTTTTCGTTCTTTTTAAACAATCTGTTTCTTTCAAAACATCTAATTAGGTTTTGTTCAAATTTGAAAACCTGCACGATATTGAAAATGAAAGCTTGCATGTAAGATGATGCTCGGTACTTGTAAATATCTTCTTTTTTCGTTAATGTTGATATAAATGTTGCATAAAGAATTATTGTAAAAAAATTTCTCACATACATTAATGTTTTTGGAATATTTCCAAGAAATTGTAATGCAAAACATTAATGTTGCATGGTATCAAAAATCACACATAAAACTGTAAGCAGTTGATCATTGTGATTCTTGGCTCAAATGTTCTTTGGAAAGTTAAAATATAACATATTTGCACAACCTAAAGAATTGAAGTTGGAAAGCTTCCAATTGCATAAATCAAAGTTTTCTCGGACAAAACTGTTATTTATATTCAGTGAAAGCATGGAAAACACAACACCGTCGGATTATAAAATAGATAATGTGGACTAAATTTAATGAAATACACAAACTTTAGGAAGCGGTGAGCGAGTATGAAAAAGCGCCTGTTGATCAAACTTGGAATGAACTGCTTTGATGCGCGCATTATGTAATCGTTAATTTCTTCGCAACCATTCAACCGAATCAAATAAAATTGTCGTATGTAATGCACTATAAAATAGGCTATGCGCTACATTTAAAATTTTTTGATTCTGATGTCTATTTCTCGACTTACGTTCAATTTTATTCACTCGGTAATTTTTTCTGGGACACCCTGTATATCACTCCGGTTTTGAAATACAAGAATTTTACAAAACTACTTCATTTTCAATCCTTTCCACGTAGTCAAATACCTATAAATACGCATCGTGATGCACAGTGATTATCACTCCGAATACAGATCATCGATTGATATTTGAATCCGTGGAAAGGGTTGTAAATGATATGAGGGAGTTTCGTAAAATTCTTATATTTCAAGAATGGTGTGGTCAACTGTCAATATTCAAAAAGTATGTGATAGCTGATTTATTCTTCAACCACACCAGTTATTTAGTTATGCTTAGTTGTGGCGATAAATACCCAAACAATTAAGTTTCCGACGATACAGTTCTTCAGGGACACCCTGTATATTCCTTTTGTGTAATGTCAATGTGAAAAGATAAGAAATGGTAGCGAAATGGTAGAAAATTGGCAAGGCCAAAAAATAATAGGTACAACCATTTCCACTCGTACGGTAATATGGTTGGGTGACTGCGTAGAATGGCAGTAGTATGGCTGGAGTTTGTTGAAAAGGCAGGGTTACCACAGACACGACTTGGTAGCCCAATTGGGAGACTTTTGCGGGATATCCCAGTGACCTATGACCATTTCCAGCCCAATTGGGTGACTTTTGCAGATTATCCCCAAGACCTCTTACCATTTTCTCTCCCATATAGGTTTTTATTTTGTTAGCGCTCTGAGCCTTTTGGAAATGGCGCAAATGCTCTTTGTATTGTATTGTATAGTTAAGAAAATTATTGGGTGAATTTTCAACATTGGCTCTTGTGACTTTTAGTAGTTTCAAGTCCCATAGAAACCAATGATTAGGGAAAAAATTGGGTGACTTTTTGAAGATTTGACCCGATATTTGGGCTAAATTCTATTTAGCAACCCTACACAAAGGGGAAATAAACATATTATATATATGACTTGTTCTAACTACTTGTTCTGTAACTATTTATTTTATACTTAGTTCCTGTTTGGTGACAGTATGGAAGAAGCTTGCTACTTGAATGGTATCTAGAATCATAATAATGGTGGAAGAATTATGGCGCAGGGAACCAGTTACATAATAATTACATCAAAAAACAATATCGTTATTAACTAGTGAACATATTTTTGGAACTAAGTCAGTCAACACGTGTTTGACTGTGAACATATTTTCAACTTGGGAACCGTAGTCAAAAAGTGTTTGACTGTGAACATATTATTGGATTCAACTTGGCAAATAATCTCAACACGTGTTTGGCTGTGAACATAATTATTATTGGATTCAACTTGGCAAATAATCTCAACAGGCGTTTGACTGTGAACATATTATTGGATTCAACTTGGCAAATAATCTCAACAGGCGTTTGACTGTGAACATATTATTGGATTCAACTTGGTAAATAATCTCAACAGGTGTTTGACTGTAAACATATTATTGGATTCAACTTGGCAAATAATCTCAACAGGCGTTTGACTGTGAACATATTATTGGATTCAACTTGGTAAATAATCTCAACAGGTGTTTGACTGTGAACATATTATTGGATTCAACTTGGCAAATAATCTCAACAGGCGTTTGACTGTGAACATATTATTGGATTCAACTTGGGAAATAATCTCAACAGGCGTTTGACTGTGAACATATTATTGGATTCAACTTGGGAAATAATCTCAACAGGCGTTTGACTGTGAACATATTATTGGATTCAACTTGGGAAATCGCATCCTTTTACATAGATGTCGGACGTTTCATTACATTTATCCACCGATAAGATATGATTTAGACCCGGGATTTAGATATGGCTAAACGGACAAGGTTGTGTTTCATGTTGATAGCATTACTATCATTCATTGCTGTTGGCTCTAAATTGATCATCTTATTATTGACGAAGAGTATATCCCCGAGATTGTCAGCAGTTGGGCAGAGTGATCGAGTAGTACTAGGTTCGGGTAAGGGAGACTGGACTATTTTTTTTAGGGCGGGCTGTACAGTAGTCGGGCCGGTATAAACTTTAAAATTTACCGACCCGTCTAGTAATATAACAGTCATTTTGGCTTCAGAATCGGTTAAAAAGTCAATTTATCAATAATGCTTAATCAGGTTCCGACACAGTGGCCAAAAACTGGCAAACTGGCAAAAATGGTAAGAAGTGGCAAAAATGTACTCATATTGAGAGTTAAATATTGACACATTCAATTACGTGTACTAGTGACTAAAGCAATATGCAGACTCCGAGTATTATGTAGACGTATACTATTAGATATAACATATCTACGTTATTTATATATTGTTATTCTATTTCCAGTAATGTTTAAGTTCTAACGAATGTTTGATGACGTAAAATCGATAAAATGTTACGTATAATATCTGGTAGAAATATATTATCGATTTTACGTCATCAAACATTCGTTAGAACTTTAACATTAACTGGAAATAGAATGGCAATAGATTAAGGAACGTAGATATGTTACATACAATATTGTACGTCCAATAAAAAGCCTACATACTGCTTAAGGATTGTTTAATTGGCGTAACATAAAAAAAAGGGTCGGTCGGTGGACAATATTTTTAAAAAAAATTTTACACATATTTTATGCCGTAAATTGCTTTTTTTCTTTCTTTTTTTAATTTTAGGTTTAAAAAAAACTTTTTTTTTTTGCACAAATATAAGAAAAAAGTCTAGGGTCGGGCCTATTTTTAGGGTCGGTCGGGTTACGCCAATCAAACAATTGTTTTAGGCCTAATGGAAACCCAAGCCATTAATTGTTAATATGTTATTTATAATTACTAAATCTGGTATTATTACACAAAAGAAATTAAACAATGATTAAAATTATTTGTGTTGAGATGAAGAAAAGTGAACCATTGACCACTTTGTCAGTTTTTGCCATTTTTGCCAACAAAACTGGCAAAAATTGTTTTGCCAAGTGGAAAAAACTCGGTTTAAAACCTTGAGTTCAATGAACATATATGATAGAATTATGGCACAATGATGAGAATGATGAAAGCCCGAGTGAGTGAGTGAGTGAGTGAGTGAGTGAGTGAGTGAGTGGGTGAGTGATTGAGTGAGTGATTATCAAGTTTATTTTGTGTATCTTTGTTAGGACCTATTTGCGGCTTTAACTAAAAAATTAACCTCTACCTTCTCTTTTGTCAAAGAATATTTTTGTTTGGTGTTAGTATTAGCATCTCAATTAAAATTTTAAAAGACTCCACGGGTTAGAATATATTTTTTAACCAAAAATATATTTTTTTAAACCACAGAATAAACGGCTCTTTTCAGAGCCAGAGCCACCACACTTTGTAAAAGGAATTTAAATTCCACTTTTTTAAGGGGCAAACTTGCTTCCAGTTCAAATTTAGATAGCATGAGTTTGATTTTACAATCTTCACATTTTGTTATGTTCAGGAGCTGTGGATGAACATCATTTTAAAGGCACCGACAGACATTGCAGTCCAGGACATTTTCAACTGAATAATGATGGTATTTGTCATCCCATGCTAACGTGTAGCGACATTCAAGACAGTGTCACTGCCATTCATAAAATCGGTGGTGGAAAACATAAGAATGTAAGTTGATGGTTTTCATATTTTCGTCAAATATGTATTCACATTTCCCGAAATCCTTTGCGATTGATCCCCGATGACGTATTATCGAAGCGTGCATCTTTACTACAATCAACAATATTCAAGGTGCGCAAGAAAGATGTGCGCATCGGTGATTGCGAAGTAAGGGTCAGGTTTGCAGTATAATTGAAGACGGAATTAAAAAGACTAGTTTCCGCATGACGTCCTGCCATGCGCCAACCACACCAAAAATGCCGCACTGCGCAGGTCAGTAACCAATTACGTCGCGCCTTTGCCCTGAAGTCAAACGCAAACCAGTCTTTTTTAATTCGGTCTTTAAATATAAATTGTTTTAAAAGGGTTCCAGATAGCGACGTTTGCACAGTATTTTTTTATGGGACCTGAGAGCACATCAGACACACCAAATTGCATTCTGAATACGAGGGTTGTCCTTTTAATATCAAATAGTTTCTTGGAAAATAATGATATACGCTCGTATATAACACAAATTGTATGGCAAATTTGTGAACACTAAAGTGCTTGTAGCTGGGATGAAAGGCAGACCATGAATTGAACATTTTGACCTTTCGTATTGAAGCTATATACATAACGTTTTATAAAATATCATGTATATCTTCAATACCAAAGGACAAAATTGAATACCTGAGTGGAAGAAGGGCCCAACTCCATCAAAACGGTTTTTGAGATGTTAAGAAAAAACTTCATATTTGGAAAAGTTTTATAGACAGAATGTTTTCATCTTCAGGGACCTTTAATACATGAACATACAGTATTACATACGTTCAAAATCATATGTTTCCATGGCAACGATACAGGTCTTAATATGAGCTACAATCCAGGAAAAAAAGGTTGGCACAGTTTGCCTGTCTTTTGGTATATCTCTGTCCCCGCTACCCCAATTCAATGTTGGACCAAGCCATGTTGTCAACAGGTCCGTGAGACCCTCCAACATTGAATGATGGGGAGTGGGGAAGGGTGAGATATAGGGGAGTCTGTACTACACATATATTGCATGCACGTTTCCCTCGCCTCCCCAATTCTAATAGGGCACGCATTTCCATTGTTTAGTGCAAGTGTGCCAACTATTAATTTCGGGTTGTAGAGTTGGGCCCTTCTTCCAGTAATATACTGCAAGTGTCAGTTCCGTATAAAGCAGATGTGTTATAAATAGCTACAAAAATTTGGAAATGTCCATTAATTGCACAAGTAGAAGCATGTAATATGTTAGCAAGAAAATATACTGTAGTGAAAAGCAGATTTTATGGATGAACAAAATTCCACTTTAACCCAATGTTTGTGGAAGAAGGGCCCAAGTACATGGAGTTGGGCCTTTCTTCCATGAAATTCATGATTACGTGTACGTGGAAGACTATTTAGAAAGTGGATTTTTTGGCTCATCTTTCACACACAAGTCTGCTGGCAATAAAATGCTGGGTCTAACTCATTTTTGTAAAAAATTGGAGTAGGGCCCTTCTTCCACCCAGGTATTCAATTTTCAATTGATCATGTTGATGGTCAGCTTTATCCCAGCTACATATACTTTTTACATGTCATTAGATTTATAAAGTTTACTTCGAGGACTGTTGAATGAGGTGCGAATAATAGTGTTATTGATGTTCCTTCCGCTTCAGGGATCAATATCACAAAAATCCTCTCATCTTTTTAAAATGTCTAATTTTATTCGTCTTCGAAAAACGTTTAAATTGAGAATTTTTATGAACAACATTTTAAAAACATTTTGACCATTATATATTACCCGATATATTGTGTTATTGAAACAATTTGATCAAAACCAAATCACAGTTTGTGTTCTGTGTGTAGGTAATAGGTTGAAAGAGATCAATCCTCATTGAGATCTAATTGACTAATTGTGCGATGTTACCTATGTAATGTATTCCTAGATGGAGCAAACTATTCTTTATTTGAATAGTTTTTGCAAGAGGAACAATTTGTGACCATTTAAATGAAAATCAGTTTTCGATAATGATCCCTGCTTATGTAAGCCCAAAATAAATGACATTTAACATTTTCACTTATAACTTGAGAATGGAGCATCACGGATCAAACTTTATACTTTTTCGAATCCTTACCGGCCAGAGGAATACATTGGAGTGGTTTTCAACAAAATTTCAACATGATAATTTGACCGCTTTCCCAAAAAATCAAAAAATACATTCATTCACTCTCCAATTGACCTAAAACATCGCTCAGATCTTTTATTGTACTAGTATCTTGTGTATGGTTCAAAATTTCGGCTTAGAGTTTTTCGGCTTAGAGCGGGTTCTCTAGTAATATAATATCCAGATCTATGAGTTTGTAGAGTAGGTCTAGCTATAGGTCGTAGATATGGTAAACAAGCTCACAAAGCCACTTTCATTTACCATACTATACTAAAAATTATTAAATTTACGTATTTATTTACTATACTATACTATACTAAAAATTATTAAAATGTACATATTTATTTATTTTTAAATAAAAATTATTAAAATGTTTATATTTATCTTTTTTTAAATAAAAATTATTAAAATGTACATATTTATTACATGCATGCCGTGTATAACTCCCTTCTGAGCCGACTGACACCGTCTGGTGTCGGTGGCTCAGAATAGGGCTGAAGATGTCCAAGCGAATACTGGATGAAAGCTTCCTCTCGGTAAGCAATTATTTCAAGTTTGTGAGAAATAAGACAAGTTAAACACGTACACATTTATTGATAATTATTGTTCTTTATTTTCGTGACCAGATTTATCTTGCCAGATGGAAGAACTACAACGTAAGCCTTGTGAATTTGACTAATCCTAATCCGTCATACACCAATTACTTCTTATCTGCGGCAAAAAATCTCCAACAATTTCAACCAAGTCCGTTTGTAACTCAATTGCTTGGGTTTTGCTCACCAATTCCTGCCATTGTCACAGAGTATCACAAATATGGGTCGTTAGCAAATATCAAGAACATCTTAAAGGACACCGATGAAGACAGTGGGGCGACGAGATTCCAACTTTGCCTTGATTATGTTAAAATAATTCATTTTCTTCATTCAGGTCCAACTGGTGCTTATGTCATGTGTGATACTTATACCTTAATTCAAACACTTTCTCAATTTTTAGTGACTTCTAATTTTCATGTGGTTGTTAACGATTTAGACCTACTTCCTCTGGTCAATTCGTCCAAGGGAATTTTAACAAATTGTTGGGGAAAAGTCAGCGTGGAAGCTGGGCAATTTGCTGCTCCGGAACAATTAGTGTGGTCTTCTACAAAAGACGAAGTGCCAGGTTATGACGAGAAGTCAGACATCTGGAAGATTCCAGCGGTAGTGGATTATTTGTTAGGAGCGGATCTTCATGGAAATCTTACCAAGCTCATATTGTCCAAACTTCACCAAAAGTGTCGCAGTAAAGATCCAAAACTCAGACCAACGGCAGCTAAAGTTTTAAAAGGATACTTAGATGTACAACAAACAATGAAGATTATAGAACAACGTGTTTATTCAATATCATAACTTCTTTTTAAAGGAGTATTTCGTAATTTTAGCATCCCTTTTAAGGGAATGGATCAATAGGGCCTAGATATCCACAAAAATGCTTATTATTAATTTTACAGTTGATTCGAAAACATGAATTTGCGAGGTACACAAATACATTTATTGCAGTGCCCCCATATAGGGGACTGTGTTGTCGCAGACGAAAACAAAACATACCGGACATGTCTTTGACAAACACCCGAATAGACCAGAATGGTTTTGCACTCTAACATTATGTAGTCCTAGGGTTTTTGATGATAAGAATCTCAACTTCTGGGGTTGAGGCTGTGGACCTTTAAGCAGTGATACTGCATAAAAAGTTATGTCACTTAATAAAAGCATACAACTTGGAGAAAGGGTGTATGTCAAGATTGGGCTATTCCAGTTGAAATCCACACTACCCCTCTGCAAGATTTTGGAAATATCTTCCACAGGGGGAGTATGTCATTCAAATGTAACTAGTCAGGGTTAATTATTTTGAAACCCATACTCCCCCTGTATTATGGCTTTACCTCTATCTTCCACAACTGGAGTGAGTATTTCAAACGAAATTAGCAAATTGTCTATTCTATTCAAAACTCATACTCCCTATTTAGAAGACTTTAGGTAAATCTTCTACAGGGGTGGTATGGATTATCAATGGAATAGCCCATTGTCCCCTTTCTGCGCTATTGTTTGTAATGTCTATTGAACTTTTGGCTTGTAAAATAAGACGAGATAAGAACATAAATGGTATAAAACGTCCCCTTCAGAATTATTTAAAAAAAATGTATGCAGACGATACTAAAGTATTTCTTTCAGATCAAAAGCATGTAGGCCAAGTTCTAAAAACATTACGTGAATTTTACAAATGAAAAAAATTCACAATTATTGAACATGGCATTTGAAGTCGTTTCTAGGAGTGTATGCACTACCCATGATCATGGTAATAAGCATGGTTTTCTTTAAGCATTTTTTTAAAGGTATTTTCAATTTTTTTGTGAATTTTCCCTCTGAAGGGGTCCAAAACATTGTCCAAGGGGTATTTTTATAATATTATTTTTATCATTTTTGAAGATATATTTAACAATTTTTGTGTTTTGGAGTGATGGATCTAGAGCAGTCAGAAGGGGGGGGGGGGCAATTTTAGAAGAAAATAATAACACGAAAAAATGCCACCTGAGAAGTAAAAAACTTTTGCAAAATGAAGACCTAATTGAAGCGATTTGGTGGAACATTTTGGCACAATTAATGTATAAAATTTTAGTTTAAAAAGCCGGAACTTTGTGAAACGAGCACTCCAAGGATTCTTTTGTGGACGGCAAATTTTCCCTATTATGGTAGGCCTATAAATTGTGTTAAACATAATTTATAGGCCTACAATAATAGGGAAAACAGGACAATGAACGCTTTTTCAATTGTTCAAACTTTACACATGCAATAATAGTGCCAAAATGGTGCACCAAATCGCTCTAATTAGGTCTTCATTTGCAAAATTTTCAAACATTAGAGAATAAAATTTGGTGAAAACCTTCTGATAATTACAAACACTCGCTGAGCAGCAAGACGTTCCCTCTAAGCTTTTAATCCGATAAGCTGATTATCTATTTGTTTTCAAATTGGACGACAACCTTTGATGTATTACTGAGCTCAATCATCTGAAATTACTGCAGCGTGAGCTACCCAGGCTGGTGGCCCAGCATAGTATTTTATTAACAGAAGGTTTTCTCCAAATTCGTTTCCTAATGAAGTTCTGGGGGGGAAACATCCTGCGTTAGTTGACTAATTGATAGACACAAGAATACTTTAAATCAGTTGCAGTTTAATAACAACAATTATTTTATTCAGGATTTAAGATTGTCTATCAATTAGTTTATAACCTTTCACTCATTTTATTTTAATTACTGTTATTTTATTCTATACGTATATTTATTAAGTACTCTGCTGAGAACACCGCGCTTTACAATGAACAGTGATGACAAATTAAATTGTACACATCAGCACACAATGAGTTTTATAATGATTACGGCATTGGTATAAAATTGATAAAGTGATGCGCAATTTAGGGTAAGAGGTTGTCTGACGCGGTGGGTATCACTTTTATGTGAGTGTACCCCTCACCCTTCAGTAAACCTTCTAAGCGAAAGAAATTGTTTTAAAATTTCGTTTGACACGGATAATGGTAAGAAACGCTGAATGTTATCTTTATTAATTTGTATTATTTTAAGAGTGACCCTCATTTGTATTCATTCGTGAGTCCACATTCATAGCTTTTACAAAATGTCACAACAATAAAGAGAATATAATATTATGCGGAGACGAAGATGAAATAAATCTAAATCTTAAATTAAGTGACAATGCTATAGTAGTTGATGTTAGAGGTGATAAATATCTGAGTAATAGTAGGCATAGCCTATAATAGACTAATTCCAATCAGCCGTCTACACTTCGCATATACTGACGGTTGACGACTGAGGGCAGCAGTCTAATAGCCTACACCTTCATTTCCGTGACGATTGTGTAATTTCAACATAAAATCCATTATAACACAATATTTTTTTTTTAATTTACCAAAACCAAAGTAATGTAGACCAGATCGAACACCCAAGGATGGAACAAAATCAACAGTTGCATTTTAAAATTCAAATCAATGGAAAGCACGGCGTCAGTTCTGTTGTTCGCAAACGCTTTGTGTACAAATCAAAAGGGCATCCAAAATGGAGCAATCTGCAGCTTCAGAAGTTGCATCTTCCTTGGGATTTTGGATCACAGTGTCTTTGTTTCTCGACCGAATCAAAGTCTTAAATCTGAATTTATTTATTTATTTATTGATTTTATTTATTTATTTATTTTTTAACCTGGGTTAACCTTTCAATGCACTAGCATTGTTCTCTCAAGGTGCCCAAGTGGCACAAGGCCAACATTAAAATACACAAGATACAACATATACAAATACAGAAGATATAATAATACACACAGTAAAAACTAGCATACAAATTAAAAAAGGTAATCAGCAAAAAAGACAACAACAATAATTAATTCTCTCCCAGCCCCCGACCAGTCACAGTCCCCAACACCACCCCATCCAAGGAAAAAGGTCCAGCGATCCACATATCATGTGCCCAGGACACCACCCCGGCTGTCCATCCATACCCGAACACCCATATATTGCCCTAAGAAAGACACTTTAATTTTAAATCCGAATGAAAGATGAAGCTTTAGGATAGACAGACAGTGACGTATCGTGGCCGCTCTTACCCCGGGGGCTAAAGAAAATGTAAATTTGCCGCCCCCTGTAGCAACAGCCCGAAAAGGTTGACCCAATTGTTTCCCAGCCAGGAAATTTGCAACATTTTTGTTTGAAAAAGAAAAGAATTAGAGATGTTAACCCCCCCAATAACCACCACCGCATCGAGCTGTGCCCCTATTGGTGACAAAAATATAGTTACATTAGTTTTTCATAAATTGCCCGCCCTATTTTCATTAATAGTTTTATCTTATAATAATGCTTCTTGCCGCCCCTTCATCTTCCGCCGCCCTTCTTTTTTGTCGCCCCCTGCTTATACCCCGGGGGCTCGCGCCCCCAAAAGCCACCCCCAAAATACGGGCATGCGCAGAGGTGAAAGTGATACCTGAACTCTTTTGCTGTCTGTATACGGGGTAATACTAGCAGCTCATCCATGTATGGCGGGTAATGGAATCTTGAATCGTACACATTGTTCGGATGGGTAGCTAGCTATTTAGGGTTACCATTCCCGGGAGTACCATCCCCCAGTGCACATCATCATTTTTTAGTGGGCATATTACCCCATAATGTTGAGGTGGTGGGTCTTTGGGAGATGACGGCGTACCGGTAAATGGGGACTTTTGGAGTTGCGATAGGTCAAAATCAAGGTTCTTTCATTGCTTCTGGTTGAAAATCGGCCGAACAAAAAATAATAATAATTTCTTATTGTGTTCTTGTGGTCGTTAGTGAGGAAACCGGAACCATAGAGAACTGCAGCAAACTTAGCTCTGAGAATAGAGTAACAGTGTATTGTAGGTCACTACTCTAAAGTTATGATGCTATATAGGCTATTCACTGATTATTTGGCGGCATTCGGACATCAATCGTGACATCATTCTTCATGATTTCATAAGCAGACTGCCCGCTCGCGTTATTTGCAGTGTTTAGGTTTGGTTTACTGGTACCTATCATCGCTTGCTTATTACTTGAGCTATTCACGACCTCACCACTTGCGCTGTTCGCGTTCGCGTTATCTGGACTGCTCAAAGTATCATAGGCTGGTGGCAGTCCCGGAGGAAGCCTGCTTGGTGGTCTATCGTATTGAGGCATTTCGTACAATCCATTCCCAGGTATTTCGTCATAGATGTGATTGAGTGTTCCTTGCTGCTGCCCAAAGCCAATTCTATGGGAATAGAGACTAGGGCCAGGCTCATAGGCGCGGTTAACTGTGTTAACGGATTGAGCTGGAGTAAAAGGCCGATTGTCTGGTTTTGGAGCCGGAGGATTAACACGCTGTCGTTCCAGCAAGTCATTGGCTCCCGTATTTTGGCTGAAATTTAGGAAATATATGGCAAAAACGAACTATAAGAAACAGCACTAATAGAAACTGCACAAATTATCTGAGGTTAGTAAATGCAATATCCATTGTGCTTATAAACAAGAATGCATTATCTATAAACACTGTTTAGCAGACTATCATAAAGAACAGTAGTCTCTCTATTTAACAAGACTGTTTAATCTAAAACGATTGTATTATTCATGCTAAAAATTCAATTTCTTCGTCCAAACAGGAATGCTGCATTCACTCAAAGTAATTGAATTGGATTTATCCTTTTTGTTACACCTGACGTCGTAGGTCTGCCTGAGGCTCAGTGAATTTCCACAAAAATGATATTTACAAGTTTAATTTCATGCGAATTAATTAAATATGACACAAACATACATGACCTATTCATGTACATTGAAATTAACAAAAGGTAAACGTAGTTTGCTTCTATTGTACTTGTCTATTATGTACCAAGGCTTAGTCCTTACAGCTACCTAACAAATCAACTTTGAATACTGTGAAAACAAAGTTTAAAATCTTTTGCCTCGCTTTCAGTTCTCCGCTTTCATGGCTTTGCTAATGCCGGCATGAGTTAGCCGAGCCAGAACGCCATCAACGACAGGAATGGGACAATTATAAGAAAACTCTATAGGGTAAGGGTTAGTGTCTATTGTTACAACTTATAAGTTCCCCCTAATTTATTTGAAATAAATGTAAAGATGTAAAAAGCTATGTGTAGCCTGATTTGTTTTACACATGTGGGCAAATTTATATTGTCACACATCATTGCATTCAGTCATGTAAAAGTTGCTCCTGAGTCCATAGGAGTCAACTTTCATTACTGTATTGTTTGAGAGTTGACTCCTTGAATACAGATGAAACTTTTAAAACAGCCTCTTTTTTATATATTGAACCATTGTGACCGAATACATTGATGGTCCAGATGTATAACACAAATAAGGCAACACATACTATTACATTTCGTAAAATATTTTTCCATTTATTTCAAAAAGCGTTAGGTTGGACTTATATAAGTTGTTGGATCCTATACAATAGTTAAAGATTATAAATATTACGTACTTCTTCTTGAAACAGACAACAAGGAGTATTAAAATAAGGATCACAATGATCAATCCAACTGCGACTCCTCCACCAATAATGGCTTGTGTATTCAGCCCGCTCTTCTCTGTGAAATATAACAATATGAGCTAATTTTAGTTAATTGGAAAAATAAAGAGTAATGTGGTAATAAAATTTGCAACTAATGTATGGTGTATTATGCTACAAATCTCTTAGCGAATCAGCCCTATTTTGCCAATGGCACAAAATGTATCATTTGGGTCACATATGACCTGGTGAACGAAGGTGGACGCTGTAGATTTCTGGTCGGGGAATTTTTACAGTCAAGTGCAGCCAACAATCGAGCTTATTACCCTGATCGGAACTGACTTAAACGAGATCTTTTATCATGGGTCATCTGCCCCGCCAATACCAGATAAGCCACGGGGAGAGCGGATATTTGTTTTGTCCTGCAGGGCATTGAACCCGGGACCTCTTGCACCAAAGGCAAAGACCTTAATCAGTGTGCCACGCTGCTCCCTATTAGGCTGTAGGATAAAACTTGTAAACTGGTCATGGATAGGGAAGTTCCAGATGAAATCCGTACCACCCTATGGAAGACATGACTTTAATCTTCCAAATATGAATTTCAAATGGGTTGCCTAAATGAGTGATTCCATGTCTGGATATTGACTGGAATAGCCCATTGCTGAAAAGAATAAACCTGTTATAGTTGTGTAATCATACTTATGGTTGGTGCGGTGTGAGTGTTACGTAGGCTTAAAATGTTTTGGAAAATACAGGACATTATGTTTAAATATGCTCATTGTAAAACAATTACATAGGCCCATAGGTCTATGCAGAAAAACAATGGCTGAACCTATAGTCTACCATAAAGGTTCGCCTAATGGCGCTATATGCTCCGTGAACTAGTCTACCATAAAGGTTCGCCTAATGGCGCTATATGCTCCGTGATGTATGTGGAATTTTAGGCACATCCTTAAAGTGCCCTCCCGTAAATTTCTCACCAGCAAATAAGCTCACGGAACCTTACTAATATTTCTTATTGTGATCTCTTGTTGGGATTTTAGAAAAGGGAGCTCTCTATTTGCACATGAACTTTACCCTAAGGCAAAGGAGCCCAAATGCGCCATTAGGCGAATCTTTACGGTGTTGAGTGTGTCTGTGTTTTTTGTCTACTAATAAACTGCTCATATAAGTGTTTGATAGCAAATTTGGTATCAAACTGGAGCTAACAAGATTCTGCAAACGACTTTATCAATCAAATTGTCATAACAAGATCAGGCTCTGGTGTAGGACGGGTAACATGACTGCGGACTTTCTTTATTTGAGCAGTTTATTATTCTTCCTACCTTTTACACACACTGGCATTTCATGCGACCATGTTGAATCAGTTTGACAGAATATGGTTTTTGTACCCTGCAACTCATAATTATCTTCACATAGATACTCGATCCGTTTCCCCGGAGGATAAATCTCATTGTTAGAGCCACCTGATATGACATAACCGTTTTCTAACTCTCCCGGATGAAGACATCCTTTGATGGATTCTATTATAAACATGAGACGAAACTAATATTTTACTTAAACAGCTTCATCAAGTCAGCTGTTTTAAATATATCGTTATGAATACGGCAGACGGCCGAATCCAGATTCGGCTTTTGGTAAATTCATTTTACACATGCATTACATTTGAATTCGAGAACAAGGGATCAATGCTATATCTATAGAGGGCAGCATATCGATTTTTTAACGGTTGCCGTCGGTGACCGTACTATGATGCACCGTCAACTAACCTTGTATGCCGCCCTGGCCCTCTTTTGATTACTTATTTATGCTGTTATCATCTGGTCTCCGTTAAAAAAATGATATGCTGCCCTCTATCATGTACAGCATTGATCCCATGTTCTCTAATTCAAATGTAATGCATTCGTAAAATAAATTTACCAAAAGACGAATCCGGATTCGGCCGTCTGCCGTATTCATAACGATATCTACTCTATAAAAAACAAATTTAGAAGCTGAACAGAGGCCATATTTGATCGGGTAGATAGTTCTATTTTTTACATATCGTTATGAATTCGGCAGATGGCCGAATATCCGGATTCGGCTTTTGGTAAATTCATGTTACCTATGCATTATTTTGGAATTTGAGAACAAGGGATGAATGCTTTACTTATAGAGGGCAGCATATCAATTTTTTAACGGTTATCATCGTTGACCGTACTACGATGCACCGTCAGCTAACCCTGTATTCCGCCCTTTCTGATTATATATTACGCTGTTATCATCTGATCTCCTTTAAAATTTATATGCTGCCCCCGATTGTGTACAGCATTGATCCCTTATTCTCTAATTCAAAAATAATGCATGCATAAAAATGAATTCACCAAAAACCAAATCTAGATTCGGCCGTCTGCCGAATTAATAACGATATCATACTTGATGTAAAAATCTTGTGGATTTGAAAAAAAAACCGCTTGTCTTAAATACATTTAAGATTTGTTGATTAAATCATTACATGTACCGCCATTCTGACACGGGTTAGACGAACATTCATCTATGTCTGTGGGAAAAAACGCACAGGACTCAGCACACTTTAACACACCATAACAATCAGGGATTTGCAGCTTAGAAACACACACCACGGGCGCACAACTTATACATACTATAATAAACTATCACAGCCAGGATCAGCGCCTCCAATTCTCATACGGGTAACTTATGCAAATGAGTACCCAGTTCCTTGCACAGAGGAATTTCAAGTTAGCTTATAATTTCATGAGAGCAAGCAGAAACTGCGCCGGTCTAGAACTCGCATCGTCAAACTGGCCATAACGCCTTACCGATTGTACTGATTGCTTGCAACGGTTTTGATTGAACTTAAGTGCAGTCAGATGTATTAGCACATATAGGTCGACAGTTAGATCATTCTGAATTTCAAAACCTTTCATTTTCAACTATACTCAAAGAGGGCATGTGTAACGATTTTGTGGCTCCTGTAAGACGATGATAAGAGTACAAAAACTCAATTCAAGCTTTTCAGATAATTGTTTGTCAATATAAAAAAAATCTATTTCCTACTTATAAGAGCCACAATATCTTAAGTCTATAAACACGTGCCCTCATTGAGTAGAATTAAAAATAAAAAGTCTTGAAATTCATATCTAATTGTCGGGACTAAGTACTAAATATATTTGCAATCAATGTAATAAAGAGGTCATGAGTTAATACAAAATTAAAACTCTGAACTAAACAAAACGGTTGCTATTCAAGAACCTTACGAATAACATTTATTTTGATTTTCATTTCTTATCCCAAATTTTCAACTAAACAAAATTTATAATGTTATAATTATAATGTTGTCATGAACGTTTTCTCTAAATCCAGCTGATGAAAGGTTTAAAATGAATTCAGATTTGCGTTTAAATTGGATTAATTGAATTAAACCAAACTCAACCTACCTGTACAAGTTGTATATCCATCTCCAGCAAATCCAGGTTGACATTGGCAGGTATAGCTGCCTTCAGTATTGGAACAATCTGCATACACATGGCACGGAGATGGTGTCTGGGCGCACTCGTTTACATCTGAAAAGAAAACAAATATGTTTAGCTAGCTCAGTATTTGCTATATATGCGGTAAAAGCTACACTTCAGTCTGTTACGACTGCCTGGCTAGGAGACACTTCCTGACCAGGTAGCAAATCGAATATCCTTAAATGGGCTTGTATGATGTAAGAGCTCCCAACAACAATATTCGCGCTATTTAAGGGGTGTCGCGGTTTGCATACGGAACTAGTTTTAGTACCTGACCATCTACTGATTTACAAACAGATAGGCCAAACCATACGTTTCCGAATCTTTATAATTCGATCAAAGTGAGATCTTAAAAAAATATTTGTATAAACTTTGACTGTCCGCATCTCATATTGCCCAATGGTGACAGAGAGCCAGTAATCTTATTTTTAAAATATTGGTTGTCTTGAGAAGCAAAATCCATCATAAACAAAACAGAAGACGTCACAATAAACTTAAAACAAAATGCCTGTGGCAACCTGACTTTACCTGGTTCATATTAATTGAACTTTTCGGTAAATCCATTAGCCTTTGCGGGTAGACCTAAGATGTCGTCATTTGAAGTAACGCCGATTTACACATAGTTTAGTGAACATCGTTACTGTGCACTTCAAAACCGTGATATGCGCAATAACCATATGCGCCTTGGCGTGACGACATCACAGGTCTACCGGTGACCGCAAAAGTTTATGGGATTTAACGAAAAGGTGAATCGACTGGAAGAAAAAGAAGCATTGTTGCATGGAAACGGTGACTACCCTATTTCGCACAATTTGTGTATCTACATTTTTCGGTTTTCAAGCTGTATTGTGATCCCAGTGCTCCTAAAACTACCTCCAAAATGGACTAATATAATACTAAGTGATGATCAAAACCTCTAATTCCAGTTTAACAGTAAGTCAAATTGTTTGGCATAAAGAAAATTAAGTTTGCCCAACGTTTCGACAAGGCGCAGACTTTTCAGCTGCTTTAGTAAAAAGACAAAACCTATATGTGACGCAGAAGTAGTCATTTTTCCAAAATAGGACAATACTACTAGTTACACAATGCTCATTACCTTGCCTCCCCATTTTGTCAAGGAATGAAAAACACTAGTTCCTTCTGCCACTTCATAGCTCAACCCAAACCGTATTATTAAAGTCCTTAAGCGATATATCAAAAGTAAAAACTATATTATATCAGCTAACAACATAAAAAAGTGAGGATATCATTCACACATGAACACGAAACGTTATAGCTTGTCTTTTCTTGTCAAATAGTACGTATTTAGGGACAGAACATTTTCGATGACATTTTTTTAGACCCTCCCTCGGGTGCATGGAAAACGACATCGGCTATTACGGACCGAACCAAGACTGTGGGAAAGTCCAATGGCGTAGATTTCTTTTTGACATGGGGGGACGGGGTTGGAAAAAATCTTAAAGTATAGTGAATCCAGCACCTTTTAGCGACAGACCAAGTTCATGGTAAAATATTTTTGTGCTATTTTGAAGCTAAACTGATAAAATATGGTGCAAAAGTGGAATAAATGCGCGTGAAGCTCGCAAAATTTTGCACTTTGGGGGCTAAAATGAGGTTAATTTGGTCAGATACCCATATTCAGGCGTCAACATTGGGGGGATGATTGTATGGACCTTCCCCTGGAAAAATATTGGGGGGATAAATCCCCCCCCCCCCATCCCCCGGGATCTACGCCTATGGGAAAGTATGATTATGATTTTTTAAGTCTATATTATGTACTTACAGAACTGGCATAGGTTGCCAATGTATCCATTCGAGCAATTACAGATAAACGCGTTGACTTGGTCTACACATTGTCCTCCATTTTGGCACGGGAAAGACGAACACTCATTGAAGTCTAAAATGTAAGTGAACAATAAATTCGGTAAAAGCGCACGTGGCGCAATACAGGGCAAGAAATTAAGAGAAGCGTGCTTGTATGTAAATGTACACTACCTACATACACACAAAAATTAAACAACCTCCGTTCTGTTCTATTCTTTAGTGCTAACCAATTGTTTTTCAGTGTCTCTATTGCCTAACCATAATTGTATGAATTGCTAATAAATCATCTGACCGTTTAATTAATTTCAGTATTATGCACAAAGTATGTAAGCAACAGTAAATCAGCAGCACCAAGTAAGCAGCAGAATCACAAACTGGTATTTGAAGGCATTCATTTATATCTGCGAGAAATATATATGATTGGTTGATTGATTGTGATTAATTAATTGAATGATTGAATGATTGATTGATTGATCGATCGATTGATTGATCGATTGATTGATTGATCGCTCGATTTGTTGATTGGTGGATTGATTGATTGATAGATCGATGGATTTATTCTTGGAATATATGATGATCTTTGGACACAATTAAAAATATATAGATGTAAATTTTTCTTAAATCTATATTTGCGATTTTGCTACACAGTGGTTTAAACAAAAGTTGAATAAGTGAAAATCAACAATTTGAATTACAAGGTTAGGTGATGCATGGCAGAAGGGTACACTTAAAGGTCAGGTATATTGCTCGGACAACATCATACCATTGGCAAGGTAATATTATGAGGACAATGAAAATAACTCCTTTTTTGAGAAAATAAGACGTTTAAAATTGACATTCCGCAAAAACCAACTTAAGCGATGAGTTCCTTCGAACGAGACAGCTTTGGCCAAGAAAAAAATGACGTCATGAAATGACTGTGCCTGCATTGCCAGAAGGTATACTATAAACATTCTCAATGCACAGAACGTATACTGTTGTTGTTCACAGAAAAAAAATTCTGAATTAAGTATTACAAATTTAATGGTTTTTAAACATATGGATTAAATCAGCCGCTTCTTTTTTTATATATCAGTAAATTGTGATATTACAATTCATATGTATCTCAATATCATTTGGGCTAAAAAATAAAAAATAATTTGAGCTTAGAATTTCAGCGTGTCATATATAAACCGTGTTAAGTCCACAAACTCATGTATCTGATTTTCCTGTGGGATATTGCATCTCTATAGTTATTATAGTTTCAGTTGGATGAAATATTACAAAGCAAACGCATAGTAACAATATTGTGTGAGGCTTGTTCCCGAAATGAGAACAATAGTCTGCATATTGTTATGCAGCATTGTTATGGTAAATAATAGTACAACTCATGTTGCTAATGTCAAACTTGTCGAAGTGATTGTGATTGTATGATGAGAGAATGATATAGTGTCCGCTTCATTTACCTACGTCATCAGCCAAACGGGGGAAGAACGCGTACGCTTCAAACGGGGGAAGAACACGTACGAGGCTGAACTTTACCCACACAATTTCTCCTTTTTCAGGAGAAATACGCATAAAAAATTGCAACGCGTGTCAACTTGTAATGTAATAATTATTCTCTTCGAATAGAGATAAACTTTTTTTGCAATAGACCTGCCCTTTAAACCCAAAACAATGAGCCCGCTTTGGGCATGTTGGGATCCCGCTTCCTTCGAAAGTTCTATAACAAAGTTCTAAACTATCCGTCTTTTACCCATGGGGAAAGACCCAGTTGTTAGGTTACCTATTTGACATTGCTGGCCTTGATAGCCAGTCCCGGTGCAGTTGCATTGGTAATGGCCTATTTCATCAATGCACATTCCATCATTATAACATGGGTTGCCGGCGCATTCATCTTCTGTATCTGGAAAATGGAAAACAGTGTGATAATAAATATTGCACAATAAAATTGTTTTACATTCAAACATAACGCAGTCTAATTAACAAAACGCAGTCAAATTAATTTTCTGAATTACACGCGCTTGAACTTATTAATTGAATTATTATGGCCAAAAAAATAAGACGATTTACTTAAATTTTAACAATGAAGTTCAAATATGCAACAGACCTATCAATGTGCATGCATGGGCTTCCTTCCCATTCGGGATTTTGAGCACGGGCTGGGAGTGCCCTCCCGTGGAGGTCCCACCAGCGGTGAGGGGGGTCTGTCTGCATGTGCATGATTGCTTTTTCATGGCAAGGGAGCCGATGTGCACTATTAGGTGAGTCATTACGGTATTATGGGTGTATGCCCCTTCTTAATCATGTGGGGTAATTTTACTCTATTTAATTAAGGGCTGGGGTATGAACGTTTGGACAGTATTTATTTTGGGACATTAGAGCACATCAGACATATCGAATTGCATTCTGAATACGAAGAATGTCATTCTGATATCAAATAATTTTGATTTTTTGAAAATCGCAATTTAATACACATTTTATGGCAAATCATTAAAAATTGATATTTTTGATATTTAACAGTACTTGAAGTAAACTTTATAAATCTGATGATTTATACTTAAAGTGTATGTAGGTGGGATGAAAAGCCGACGATCAATTGAAAATTTTGACCTTTCGTATTGAAGATATGGTTTTTTTTCCCAAAACACCCAAAAAAAATTAGGTCTTTTTGGGAAAAAATCCATATCTTCAATATGAAAGGTCAAAATTTTCAATTGACCGTCGGCTTTTTCCTCCCTGCTACATACACTTTAAGAATATATCATTAGATTTATATAATTTACTTCGAGAACTGCTATATATCAAAAATTTGAAAAATATCAAATTTTTATAATTTGTCACAAAATTTGTATTATATTGTGATTAAAAAAAGAAAGAAAATTATTTGATATCAGAAAGACATGCTTCGTATTCAGAATGCAATTGATAGGTCTGAGGTGCTCTCATGTCCCACAAAAAATACTGTCGAAACGCAATAAACGCTCATTTTGGATCCCTTAAGAGAGTAAGAAAGAAAATGTATTAAAATACATTTTCTTACTCTCTTATGCATCATTTTGTAAATGTAATAATCTTGTAGCTAGTATGTGTAGTAATAATTCTATGCCTTTTATGCATATTTTTAAATACATGTTTGTGTTGTTTGGGCAGCAAAGGAGAACAGTGCTGGTCACTGATTGCTTGTCCTAGTTTAAAGAAGAAAAACAAAATTTAGTTATCATATCGTAAATTGTAAACTGAATCATTCTTTCAACATATTCAATATGAAGTAGACTTTTTATGAATACATTGATAAAATTATTAGGAAAATGGCTGTCATGACATCTTACAACTTTTGTTTCAGTGCAAAGTATTATGGCTCCTACCGAGGGATCCGGATTGAGTGGATCTGAATATAAACACAGCAGCGTTGCCAGCGAGGGGCAGACTGCCCCCTGACAAAACATGAGAGAAAAAAGTGCCCCTCTGACCAAAGGGCAAAGGAAAAGAAAAAGGGCCACTTTTAAATGAGGTATCAAAATGCGCGTTAATACACAATCCTTCGTTCTTTGTCAAAACAGTGTGAATACAAATAATCAGTGGCGTAGATTTCTTTTTGACATTGGGGGGTGGGGGGTGAGGTTGGAAAAAATTTCTTGAAGTATAGTGAATCCAACATTTTTCGGCGACAGATTCAGTTTATTGAACAAATGCGCCATTTTGAAGCTAAACTGATGAAATATGGTGCAAAAGTGGGGAAAATATTGCAATTTTAGGGCTAAATGGCTAAAGATAAGGTTAATTTGATCAGAAACCCATATATAGGTCTCAACATTGGGGGGGGGGGTGATTGTATGGACCATCCCCCTGGCAAAATATTGGGGGGATTTATCCCCATCCCCCGGGATCTACGCCTATGCAAATAATAGTTCTGAAGTTACAGGCGTATCTATAACAGTTGCGTTCTTTTTTGTGCAGACTTTATTCTAGGGTCTAATTCTCTTATCTGTGTATCTGCCTTCTTTTATATCCATAGGCTAAACGATATAGCAAGAACAATCTAATGACGCCCTTTTTCCTTGATATCCCAGCAAACACAAAAATGTTCAGAAAACTTTTATTCAAAGCGGGTTATATAAGTCTAGGTCACGAAAAAACATTTAAAACGCATTTCAAAAATTATTGCACAATATTTTGGGCGAACATTTTTGCAAAATATTTTTTCGACACTTAATGGCTCTGGTATGAATGTTTGAACAGTATTTTTTGTGGACATGAAAGCATATCAGACATATCGAATTGCATTTTGAATACGAAACATGTCCTTCTGATATCAAATAATTTAGATTTTTTGAAATTCTCGATATAATACAAATTTTATGGCAAACGATTAAAATGATATTTTTGATATTTAACAGTCCTCGATATAAACAAAAAAAACCCGCTTTAGTCCGAAAATCTGTATTATATCGCGAATTTCAAAGAATTCTTCGTATTCAGAATGCAATTCGATATGTCTGATGTGCTCTCATGTCCCACAAAAAATACTGCCCAAACGCTCATACCAAAGGTTTTCAAAAAATGTTATTTGCATGTTATTTAAACGATTCTATTACCATTATATAACACGTCATTTTAACGTTTTCTTTCAAACATTTTGTGTTTGCTGGAATGCTGACAAGTGATTGATGACCAATAATGCTATGTACCTTTGAATATGTGTAAACCTACAGCTTTTTCAAACACAGATGATCCCACTCCTGTTGCCTCTTGATTTCCCCCATATTTGTTCAGTCTTAGGATCTTAGGAAACACCCAATCCGACCAATAAACGTATTCGTTGTATATTCCAATATCGAAAGGGTCAATGTCTGGAATGTCTGGGTCCGGCGAGAAATCAAACAGTTTTCTTCTGTCCCCGCCATCGAAGTCTGTTGTTTCAATGGTGTTAAGACCAGAGTCACACCAATACATTCTGTTTTCTGAAATAAAATTTGAATGAAGTCAGAACGGACACTCATTGTGTCTATATTAAAGACAAAAAGTATGATTGCCAGGGTATATCTTGGCCAGTGAAAACTTTAATTGAATTTGAATAATAATTACATAAGCCCCCGGTGCCCAAGACCGGACCCTGTGGAAATGTTTTATGCATGTTTACTGTCTTGACAGACATTTGAACAGTTCAAGAAAGGCGTAAGTCGTAAAGCAAGTTTCGATACTCGATAGGCAATAAATCAAATACAGTGCGCAAAAGAATTAAAGTACCAGTTATCTTCACCCCTTCGCGACACGACGATCCAAAAAAAGCGAATAAAGATGCAATTTCAAAAGTTGCAGTTTGCTCCATTGCATGCCCTATTTATATGTACACAAGCGTTCTCGAACAAGAAAACTAGCGCCGTGCTTCCATTGATTAGCACGTTAAAACTAGCGTCGTGCTTTTATTGATTAGAACACGAAAGTGCAACTTTTGATTTCGTTGTTTCTTTAGGTTCTAGATCACCGTTTCTTTAATTCTCAACTATTTTCAACAAATGAGGTCTGAAAATCCGAGCTAAAGAGTACAGGTACTTGTTCTAATGTTATCTTTGTTATACAGATGTGAACATAATTAAAAGATTTCCACAGGGTCCGATCTTGGACACCGATGGCGTGGGCAAGTCTCTGGGTCTCAATAGGTGTTCACACTCCCTTCGTTAGACAGCTTTCCGTGAGGCAATTGGTCTAACGTTATTCATGTGTGTGATGTGGTCAAAGTATAATACTCGCCCGGTCTGGATTTTGGCAAGTGTTTCTTAGATGCAGTCATTTTGTTACATGTCTCTGAGGCTAGCCGCAGAGATAGGATAACAAATGACCACAATCCAAAGCAAGAAGAGTCCTAAAAAAGGGCAAAGTTCCGCTAATGGCCTAATGGTATTGAAAATAAATAAATCTGCTCTTTCTTGACTCATGGCAGTGAATTTCAATCATTTTGTAATGATATGCATTACTCCAGTCCATCCAGTTCTAAACAAGAACACTTTGATGCAAAGCATCAGTGGAGGGAGGTAACTAACTATATATACATTATTAAAGTCGTGATTAAAGCAGACAGTATTTTTAACTCATATGAAAAACTTTCAATTGCTCATGTAAAAATATGCACACATGATATAACACGCAGTTTGCACTCGCAATTGAACCCATTTTTCACTTCAACTTGCTCTCCTATTAAATTGACTAAATTAAATAAAAGATATGAATTTCAGGTAAACGGATTCTCACATTAAATACTTTCAGGTTCGCAAATGTATCGAAATTTTTCTTGCTATCTATGTCAACAAATGTCCAAAAAATGCTTTATGAGTGCAATTTCTATATCCATCAGTGATAGAAAGGCAACTATCTGATCATGTGCAAAATGTGCACATTTTAATTTATGCAAGTTATGTTAGTATATCATTACTTTGTACAACATTATAATAAACTCAACCAATAAAGTATCGAAACGATTATAGATGGTCAGATATATCGGGCACTGAAATATATAGCAAAAACTTATTTAATGTATATAAAGCGCAACCCTCTCCTGCGCATTTTGATACCTCTTTTGTTGCTCTACGATATCATTGAGTCGAGTTATGGGCGCCTGAGTGGCTTCAAGTCAGATTTTAAAAGTTGCACTTAGCTCCTATTCAAGCCAACAACAACATTATTTCATTTTCATATCTTTGGTACCTATATATTACTAGCTATTGGTGTAGGTCATGAGAACTACTGGATAGCTTTATGGTTGTTTTTGGTCTTTTCAACTGGAGTATTTTCAATGTATTGCTGTCTTTAAAATAACTTGACACAATACACAATAATTTGCGAAAGTGCTAAGTCTTAGCACGAAACTGTCATTGAGATACGTAACATCAACCCAAAATATTGGATTTGTTCAAAAGAATCTGTCAATTATTTGACACAATATAGGCGTACATTTTCCATAGACATTAAGGCAAAGTTACAAAATCTAAATGGTAAAAATGTTTGTTGGCTTTGGGTCAGAGGATGATTTAAGGAAGCCCCCTCATGCACTGCAAAAGTGTTATCACTACAGTTTCAACTGCCACTTTACTTTTCAAATCCCATTGAATTCTGTGCAAAAGATGTTGTTTAAGAATTGTGTGTGTGTCATTATTACTTGGTCGATTTCAGAACAAAAGTGATGTATGCATAAAGGATAATTCACACCTTCTGTAGATAACATAAAATGTGAAATCGACTAGCATTTTGAACGTTTTTTTATTGTAAATATATCGGTCCAAATTCAAATTTAACCATGCACGTCTATGCAGAGTGCGAGCAATGGTGTCATGTTCACTCACACAGCTGTGCTAACCGCAAGTCAACACAGTGGCGTGTCGGGTAGTGCTTAAATCATCCTCTGGCTGTGGGTACTGACAGTGTTGTATTCCTGTCATTATTTTGCTGTCATATTCCAAAATCCAATTACATTAATACATATAAGAGTCAATGAACTGAGAACTCGGCCTTTGTGATGTAAAACAGCAGGACCAATGAAATGCCTTGTTACATACTAAAGAGAGGGTAATTGTCTCTGCTATACATATCCTGGCATTTTTGCACTTTCATGACTTATGAAACCAAGCAACTATTTGACAACCTAGTGTACAAGAGACAGCATTAACTCTTACCAGTATCTATAAGGATATATGTTATAAATTAATAACTATTAAGTTATTATTCTGCACATTTTATTGCATATATCCTTATTAATTATAACATATATCCTTAGAATATGGAGAGAAAATATTTATAAATATTCTCTCTACATATTGTCTCCTTTATCTAACTCAAGCCATACCTTCAAGATCCAATGCTAGTCCATTTGGTCCCTGAAGATCAGTGCTTACAAGAGTCGTCCTGTCGCTTCCATCAAGGTTAGATCTCTCTATCTTTGGATTGGTGCCCCAATCGGTCCAGAATAATCGACTTGTTTAAAGAAACAAAATTAGAAATTCTTTAAATGTGGTGATTTCAAGCAATGACATAAATTTAAACGTATTCATTCATTCATTCATTCATTCATTCATTCATTCATTCATTCATTCATTCATTCATTCGTTCGTTCGTTCGTTCGTTCATTCGTTCGTTCATTCATTCGTTCGTTCGTTCGTTCGTTCGTTCGTTCGTTCGTTCGTTCGTTCGTTCATTCATTCATTCATTCATTCATTCATTCATTCATTCATTCATTCATTCATTCATTCATTCATTCATTCATTCATTCATTCAATTCCACAATTCACATAAAAATAACAAATACACACTAGATAGCCGAAAGGCCAGTAAGGCCAGAGGTAGCCATCCCCTTAAACAGAAAAGTTACCAATCAGAAAACACAAAAAACGAAAGCGAAAAAATACAAAATACCAAACAAACATCAACCAAAAAAATACAATGCTCGGCAATTATTCATATTTTGAAATTAAGTGTGTTTAGTACACGTTCCGGAAATGTTTCACTGAATAAGACGCCCTTAAAGATTTTTGCAAATGAATTCCATAATATAGGACCAGCTGTACGGACAGCAAGATCAACGAATACTCTGCTATCTTTAGTTTAAGTTATAGTTATTACCGTTTCTTGTTTGGTTATCATGAATATTAGATCGCAGGGTAAACAAACTGTTAAATAAGCTTGGTATATAATTCATTAATACTGTACTTGTACATAAGAACTCCCAATTCTAATTTATAGGTATCATTGTTTGCTAAAATGTTATATTTTGCAAACAAGGGGGCTGTGTGACTTCTATAATGACTATTGGCTACTGTCCTTATCGCCCATTTTTGAAGTTTCACAATTTTATCCAACTATGTTGTGCACGTGTTTCCCCAAATTAATATTCCATAGTTCAAATAAGGTTGAATAAAGGTACAATATAGAGTATAAAGAATGCGATCTGGTACAAAGAATTTGAGTTTGTTCATTACACCAATATTCCTTGAAATAGCTTTTGCTATACAATTATTATGACACTTCCATGTTAAGTTTTCGTACTCCCAGAAATTTGGTATTACCTACCCTCTCTAGAACGATATCGTCTAAAATTATCTTAACATCTACATTACATTTATAAATGTTATGACAAAATAGTACAACAACATCTTTTCAGGGCCGTCGCTAGACCATTTCCTCAGGGGGGTGTCGGACAATAAATTTTGCTGATGGCGAAAATTTGCTATTTCAATGCTAAAATTCAAAGGGGGACGTAACGGAGTTACCGAACCAGGGGCAAAATTTTCTGATCGAAAAAATTGCAATTTCAATGCTAAAATGAACACAATTGAGGACACTAAATCGTGCCAAAGGAAGATGTATAGGCCTTTTACAACTTTTGGTTAATTTAGTCCCGGTATTTTGATCCAGCTCATGAGTTTTATGCTTATTCCAAGATTATTAGAGGATGGAATTATAACACTCATTTTTGAGATTCGTGATCATGTTTAAGTTCCCTCTCTCCCTCCCCTCTCTCTACCCCTTCTCTCTCCCTTTCTTTCTTCCTTTTTCTTTTTTTCTTTTTAGGGATACCCCCCCTTGGCGACTGCCCTGCATCTTTTGAGTTTCAAAGTCATTATTGTAAGTAAAAAGCTGCAAAACTCAGTTAAAAAGACCACAAGACACTCCAAATCTTTAAAAAAAAAAAAAAGACTGGCGCATATGTGTTATCTCTTATATTACCTTCCAACCACAGAATATCGTGTAATGTGTGATTCTTTGCTATAGTTACACTGCTACTTACAAGAAGTTGATGGTGTTGCAGCTTCATTATTTTGATATCATTTATACCCAAACTGGTTATGCTCTGGCAAGCAACGATGGGTAACCAAGAAATTACTTCCGTGGTTTGTGGCACTCACGCAAAATGAACCTACATGGACCACATTATTTTGTGAACTCAAGCTTGTATGCTCAGCTCGTCAGTGGCGGCGCCAAGGAGGAAGGTCACAGAAATTAAATTTCTAAAAGGTCTTAAAGAACACTTTGTTCTTTATACGGAAACCATATTTTGACCTTTATTAAACTTTTTTGGAGTATTCCACTTCAAACAAACCTGTGCTTTCCGTTCCCGGTTTCCCCCAAGTCACACACAGAAAAACAAAGTCACCGAAAACCTATCGTCAGATGTGTTCAATCAACTGCTAAAATAATACACAACATATACCTACGCCATTAACTTTGCCCCGTGACTTTGCCACCCTCGGGAAAAAATCTTGTGCCATTGTTGACCATGAGATACACTATTTGATTGAATGCTGCTACTTACCCCCCAGCAGAATCCACCACAATTGCCCTGGGTTCATCATGACCATCCTGTAGAATAATTCGTCTTCCACTCCCATCTAAATTTGCTCTCTCTGTTCTATTGACCCCTGTATCTGTCCAATAAATATGTCTGGTGACAACATCGATTGTTAGACCTTGAGGGCCTGTAATTAAGATAAAAACAAAAATATGTGACCTGTTGCAACGAAATGAGCCTAAAGTAGCTGGCTGTTGCGTTGGCGTTCTTTGTTTCAAACACGCACCTGTGTAAGCCAATGGCGTGTCTGCATGTCTTTTGTACACTGTACATGTCAAACAAAGAACATCAACTTCAGCAGCCAGAACGTCACAAATATCGTGTGGACATGTTCTTAATAAATTTACCCCCAATCAAGGTATTTGAGGTAACCCTTCTTCAGTAGCGTAGCCAGCGGAGGGGGGGGCAGAGTGCCCAAAAAAAAAATGAAAAAAAAAGTGCCCCTCTGACAAAAAATGAAAGAGAAAATCAGGAGGGCAAATACCTAATTTTTGCGCGCTACGCGCGCACATTGTAAAGATTAAGACCTTTACATCCTGATAATGGCCGAAAATAGTGTAAAATACCATTTTTTTGGGGGGGGACGAATATCGTCCCAATAAAGCCCCTGTATGTGTGATGCAACTGTATTTTTTTTTCGTCTGTGCCCCCAAATTTATTTTGCCCCCCCCCCGACCAAAAAAGCTGGATACGTCCCTGTTGTCCTTCTTCCCTGCTGACAGTGGTAATTGAAAATAAGATCAGGGAAACAAAATTCATTACCCACGATACTGGCTATTCAGGGGTTTTAGCGTATTGCCAACAATTTATTATTGTAAGTGTTTGACTATTATTAAGTGTGTAACTGTCACTTTGTCCGTTTGTGTTATTTCCTTGTCTAGAATTTCAAATGTGTGTCACTACTTACTTGATAAAAAGCCCACAACAACTTCTTGTTCTGTGCCATCTAGTTTCGCCCTACTAATTGTTTCACGTCCAATATCAGTCCAATACAATTTCTGGTCGACAGGATCAAAATCTACCGCTACTGGTTGATCAATATTTTGAAGCGGGAGTGCTTCAAACTCGAGCGTGTCGAGAGGTGCTGCCCATATTTTAGAATTATAGAAGTCGGCCACAAAAATTGTATCTCCTGTAAAACAATAGCCAAACATAGCAAGGCTTCAAATTGTAAATTAAAACAGGAACAGATGCGATGAAAAGTGACTAATGGATAAGCAAATTTAGAATAAAAGTCACTTAGGATACAGTTATGAAAAGTTGCGATTAAAACATATAGCAACTAATACAGGTCATTCTGTTACAAATGCCTCATATATGCAAATAAGGCCAAAAAAAGGAATGGTTTGTCTCAAAGCTCACGAGTGGTTTGAAAACAAAGGCGAAATGTGATTTTTTTTTATTCTCGACTTTTTTCATGGTATTTGGAGAAAAATATCTGAATTTCGCCGAATTTTTCTGGAAAAACTAAAAAAAAAATTTTTTTAAATAAAAAAAAATTCCGCATTTCTTTTTCCCAAATCTCACGATTTTACGAATGCGCGCGCGAGCTTTGAGGCAAACCTTTTTTTTTTGCCTAACAAAGCATCCTATTGGCATATGTTCACTCGGAACTCATATTTATTAGGCCGTGTAAAATTAATATTTTGGTTCTCGTCCCTCCCTCCTCAATTTCTGGGATTTGTCAGATTTTTTTTTTTTTTAGATTTTTCAATTTTTAAGACTTTGGAATGATTTATGAAATCTTCATACATATAAATAAGTTTATTAGAGAACAAGCATCACTTCCAAGTCTTTTTGTGGTACTCTAGGGGTGTATCCTCAGAATCTCACATTTGAAAAAAAAAAAGGGCCTCATCGTTTCCTCGAGCACTGTTGGAGAAGACCGAAAACTACTGACAATGCTAATTTTACATTGAAAAAAAAAAAAAAAAAAAACACCTCCCTCCCTCATCAATTCATGAAAATCCTCTGGACGAGAACCAAAACATTAATTTTATACGGCCTTATACAAACAATACATTGATTTTATAAAGGAGACTTTGCTGAAACAAAGCACCACATCACATCATAATGTGTACCATGCATTAAGAATGTCAGACACTAAGTGCAAAATTGCTTGTAGGATGTTTTGAGACTGGGCCTAAATTTCACCACTGCAAAAATAGGTGTCAATTTATAAAAACTATAAATAAGCGCAACGTAATAAACATGTGTAAAAAATCAAACACTGATATTAAATGACATACATCCATGCTAGTAAATTAACACATTGGTGTAAGTTTATAAACATTAAGATAAGTTAACGCTAACGTAACGTTTTTTGGTTTTTATTTATTTATGTTTATTAACACACAATATAGGCTCCAATAGTGTTGTTGATCAATAATAATAAAAATTACATTGTGCTTTCTGAAATTTACAGCATTTATACATAATTTGTAATTTTACTCACAAACCTGTCAGACTGACACCTTATGCATCAGATATAACGACATTTTATATTGAGACATAATTAGGAGTAGGCTCATTTTTAAACAATTTTGTTAACAATTAAGTTAGAATATAAACACTTGTTTTGGCAGTGATTTAAAAAACCATCTGCACATAAGAGTAACGATAATAATTACGTGCATATATACATACTTGCAATCACATGACCGGCGACATTAACAGCAATTATAAAGATATAGGTATTCAATCTACCCATAATGGTGAGGCATCAGGAAAATACTTGGTAGTTGACTTCTATGATGATACACCTGTGAATAAACATAATTGAGATTTTTTTTTTTAGAATGTGGACCTGACCTTTTCTTCCGACCGGCCTTACATACATGCACATCATTCTTAAATA